>NC_056746.1:1501792613-1501950113 GCF_019279795.1 Protopterus annectens | reverse complement strand
TCATCCAAAACCATGGTTTTTGGATGTATCTTGATAGAATCAAGTAGATACAAATAAGCAGAGTGGGTGCCCTGATTCATGGAAGGGGTCCTGTATCTGGTAATGACTTGAATAGATGCTCTACAAACAGGTAATTGCACCTGAGGTGTCTCCAGGGAGTCATACTGTTTAACCCATCAGGATGTGTATTTATCTTTAATGAATGCTAATACACCCTCTCCTTTATTTTTCACGCCCTCAGTTTGAGGTCTGAACGTGTGGAAGAAGGTGTAACCTGGTATGTCTGGGGTGTTCTATGCAGCCTTGAAACAGGTCTCTGTGACTGCACAAATGTCTGCTTCTTCCAAAGTAAGGACAGCTTCCAGTGAGTGGAGTTTTGTGTTGAGACTCCTAGCATTTAGCTGCATAACCTTGAATTTGTTTTTAGATGGGGTTTTTACATTGCAAATTTTGTCCTTAAGACACTGCCTAAAAAGGGCACTATGGGTGTGGCAAGACCCTTGGCCAGTAGCCAAAATTCCAGGGGTGACAGCTGAAGACCGTCTCTGGCAAAGCATCAAGGTCTGTCGATCATGTCATCTCAGGCTCACATATACTGTATCCCCTTAGAATGACACCAGAAACTAATCTAATTATGGAGGTCAATCATTTTCTGTTTGTACTGAGGCAACATCCTAGGTGAAGGTAAAATGGTGCTTAAGGCTAGGGACATACCTGCCTGAGACACACAATCTGAGAGTTCAGTCATGTCTGTCTCCATATAGTCCAGAGAGGTACATCTCAGGTCATTCACACCAACATGGACTATCACGGAGTCATAACAGTACCTGTTGTTTAGAAACTTGAGTGCATGTGTAATATGGTGCAGCCTGGCACCTGAAAGACAGCTGACTCTGACCTTTTCCTTATGCAGTCTGGTGAGAGGGACATCACTGTGTCTCACGATGATATCACCTATGACTAATATGTTTGATTTTGTGTTTTGCCTTAGGTGTTTAACCGGGGAGACACTGGTGCATGAGCTATTATGTGTAATATGTTCTGCAGAGGAAGTACTACATGTAGTGTGCTCATGTTTGTGTTTTGGAGGTCTCTTGGGTTTAAGTATATTTCTGCTAATGACCTCTGAGTATGTAGGTATGTGTGATGCAGGTTTGGGTGGAGTAGGAGGTGAGGTGTGCATGCTGGCAAACCACTCATTGTCATATGTACTGACTGGTGTATGAAACAGCATGGATTCAAGGTTCTTAATAAAGCTGCATCTCTCACACATTGTGTTTCTATGGACTAGGAGTAGAGGGTTGGGGAAGCTGTCCACATCTCTACAACAGACACTGCTAATGCCATTGGCAATAGATAATTGCTTGTGTATACATCACAACAAGCCATAGCTAGACAGTGGCCTGATAGATACTTAAATGTCAGATATTATTACCTTTATGGTGTCATTCTAAGGTAAAACATTATCTGAAAGTGAATGATAACATGTTGTATTGAGTAGGCTGCTTTGCCAGGCATATGGCACTTTCCTGAACCATAATCCTGTTAATAGGCAGGGTCACAATAAAAGACTTACAAATGTGACAATGTACAACTCCAGCAAAGAAAGGGTGATGCTGCTCTACCCTTGTGGTTTGCAGCCTCAAACACACTCTCTGTAGACAGTCTTTGTAGTGAAGATGTGGATGTCTGTACATGCACAGAAAACCTGTTCAACTTTGCAGTAAGTATTTTGGCCATGCAAGGCTACAATGCCAGTCAAACAGCCAGACAGCAAACGGATGTTGCATGAAATAATATGGGACTACAGTTTGGTGGTTTGGGAACCTAAATGTACAGTATGACATACCTAGGAAATGCTGAAGGGACAGGAACATCTCCCAAAGGTGGCCACTCCTCTGCAGTGGGTCTCACATGCATGTCATGCAGATCACATCCATTACACTGTTGAGGTGCAGCCTGCATGAATTGCTGTGAAGCTGTTACCTAACATAGATCACTTCCACTGTGGACCTTGCTAGAACAACCTTGGACATTCATGTCACCTGACATTTAGCATATTGTGATGCAGCAGCTGTGCTCCTAATCACCATCAGGTAAGTACCCTAGTCAAATCCTAGGAACTTCAGAATTCCGGGTATAATACATACAAAACTAAACTGATTGGTCTGTTTGTTATTCAAGGCATCTACCTGGAAAAGGCTACAACAAGCCTACAAATCCTTGCATGATATGGGGCAAGTATGTGGATCAACAAACAGACTGTGGCCTGTTTCTTATCTTGGGAGTGGTTCTAATGTTTTGTTTCTGGTGAGAGGAAAAGAAAAGGAGCATTGTATTCCAGCAGAGTGTGGCAGTAGCCAGGCAGTAGCCATTCATGCAACTCCCCTCTTTTCAGCATTCTTCACAAGGTAATTCTTTGTTTTCAGTAAGCACTGCTTGATTTGTATCTAACTTCAGATTAACAGCCTAAATACAACTGTGACACCCATGACCTGGCCCAGCAATCAACAAGCCCCAATCCTCACCACTAACACCAGAGAGGGTGTCTCATATATGAGGAAAGGATACCAATTACACACAGTAAAGTGCAATTTCCCTTAAGAGCACACAGAGATCACAGTCAGTCTGGGGCTGGTCTCTCCCTTGCTCTCCAGGTCCCCAATAAGACTCCCCATTGGCGCAGCTATAGGATCCAGATCTCAGCCTAGCTGGGCTAGCTAAAATCACCAGCACTCTTTCTGTCCAACCAGTGCTTCGTGTCTCTGCCCAAGTAGCTGACACATGCAAACTTTGAGATAAGAGTTTATACAACCACACAGACACTTCTGGGGAAGGCTGGCACAGATTATCCAGCTGTGCCCCTTTTACACAGACTATACGGTAGTACCCTGCCACCACCCAGCTAATAATTATTAGCTACTCAAAGGCCCATAAAAGGGTGTCCAATTATTACTGTGCAATATTATTCTCCAATTGGTAGATGTGACTAAACAGTCAAGGTTTATTAGAGTGGCTTGGTACAGTAATCACTATAAATATGCAATGTACTCTAGAGCTTAAATTATCTCTACACAAATCAGCCACAGTTAAAAGGTTTAAAATGTTTAATAATGAATAATTAAAACTACAAGACAATACTTTCTACTACACAGTGCTAGTCAAAAGAGTTCAGAGATCACACAGAAATACTTAAAATAATTCAGTAGTACAGTTCTGACATCACAGAAAAACACTTAGTCTAATATTTCTAGTTCTAGCTATCTCTAAAAGAAAACACAAGTATAAGTTAACTTACATGTGAGCAAGAGGCAGTGCTGTGAGTTGGATGATCAAGACAAAAATGCTTAATGCCTTTTGAGTCTCTCTGTTTAAATTGCTATTGCAGTTCTGATAAACATTACATCATTCTTTTTCACTTTCCTGGAGTTCCCAGGCTGCAAATTAACTGCATTTACATTTTTAACATCTCCCTTTTGTTATCTTGCAGCTGGTGAGGAACAGAGCAATAAAAATACATTTGCAAGTTTAAATCTTGCAATCTAACTCTTGGTTAAAACAATAGAAAGAATTTCTTCATCTAGACTTTTCAGAACCACTGTCTACTTCAAAGGGTCACCACATGCTTTACTTTGGTCAGTAGAGTGCACTGTTGTCACATTTATTTCCAGTTCCACATGTAACAGTATTTCTTTACATTTACGACAACAAGCCTGTAGTTTACATTCATTTTTACAAATGACAGAATTATCTGCAAAATTCTATCTGGCTAGGCTGGCAGCCTTCACATTTCTCTACCAGTCTTCACAACCCCATCCTTAACTTTTCAGGATATCCGTATCAGTTTCCTCTCCATTGCTTGGCATTGTTCTGTACAGACTCAGACACCTTGAGTGACATTTCTCCTGGGAACGTATGACGGATCTTACTGCAATACTGAATTGCACACAGGACAACTAGCCTGCAGTGACAAGCACTGTCCCCATAGTTACAAAACGGATACTTGTGACATTGATTGATATTCTCAGTACAACTGTTAAATCAATAAAAACGGGTCTGCTCCCATAGATATGACGTTTCCCATTGTGACCTTTACATCCTTGGTGGATATGGGCATCCTGAGACAATGTAGAAATCACCTCATGTTTACAAATAACCAGTTCATTCTCAAAGAAACTGATATGGTATGTGAGAGATGTATTTACATAATATCACTGTAGGCAAAGCTCTCAAATGACAGAACTCCTAATGATCAGTAAGGTAGTCATTAGTACACACACTGCACCCATCACACACAGTTCAAGGCAGGCATAGGCTGAGGCAGTGAAAAGTAACCTTCATAAATCACAAAGACCTCATAAAGTGCAGATAACAAATACCCTCATCAGCCCCAAATGTACTCTGTAAAAACAACACATATATCAACACATAGAGCTACATCTCATGGAGGCACAACCAGTAAGCCCATAAGGCAACCCGACACACAATCCAATATTGCAGACTCCATTGTGAGACACATTGATGTCCCTCTCACTAAGTTCAGTAAGAAAATAGGCACAGTCACTTGCTTATCAGGGGCTAGGATCCACCACTTTATGCATGCGATCATGTCATTGGACAACAAGTAACACAAACTCAGCATGTCAGAGATGCACCTATATCAGCAGCCTGGAATACATGTTCTCTTGCACACCAGTCAGTACATATGACAATGAGCAGGTTGTCAATCTGCACACCTCACCTCCCACTTCACCCAAACCCACATCACACATACCTACATATGCGGAGGCCCTCACCAGAATCATACATAAACACCAGAGACCTTCCAAACACAAACATAAGCATGCTACACATAATACATCCACTGCAGAACACAACACACATAATAGTTCTCGCAACAGTGTTTCATCTGTCAAGCCCCTAAGGCAAAACAGTAAAAGAAACATATTAGTCATAGACGATTCCATTGTGAGACACACACAGATGTCCCTGTCATCAGGCTGGATAAGGAGAAGATCATGGTTAGCTGTCTTTCAGGTGCCAGGATCCAGCATATCACACATGCACTCATGTATCCCAAAAACAGGAAGTGTGACTCTGTCATAGTCCATGTTGGTGTGAATGACTTGAGATGTACCTCTCTGGACTATATGGAGAGAGACATGACTGAACTCTCAGACTATGTGTCTCAGGCAGGTATGTCTCTAGCCTTAAGCAGCATTTTACCTTCATCCTGGATGATGCCTCAATACAAACAGAAAAGGACTGACCTCAATAATTACCTTAGTTTCTGGTGTCATTCTAAGGGGATACAGTATCTGTCAGCTTGGGATGACATGATCGACAGACCTTGATGCTTTGTCAGAGATGGTCTTCATCTTTTACCCCTGGGATTTTGCCTAATGGCCAAGGCTCTTGTCCACCCCTTAGTGCCCTTTTTAGGCAGTATCTTACGGACAAAATTCCAGACATGAAAACCCCCAAAACAAAACCTCAAGGTTATGCTGCTAAATGCTAGGTGTCTTAATATGAAACTGCACTCACTGGAAGCAGTCCTCATCTTGCAAGACTTCCACACTTCTGCAGTCATGGAGACCTGGTTCATAGCTGTGGAGAGCACCCCAACCATATCAGGCTACACCTCCTTCCACATACACAGACAACAAACTGAAAGCATGAAAACTAAATGAAGCAGTGTATTGATATTCATTACAGATAAATACACCTCCAGACTGGTTAAACAGTAAGATTCTCTGGAGATACTTCAAGTGCAATTAACTGTTGGTAGGACACCCATTCAAGTCATTGCCAGCTATAGGACTCCATCTGTGAATCAAGACACCCACTCTGCCTATTTGAATCTACTTGAGTCTATAAAGATACATCCAAACACCCTGGCTTTGGGCGACTTTAACTAACCATCCATTGGCCGGGTAAATTAATCATGCTGTAATTCACTTTCCCAAAGTTTCCTCGACTTCGTTAACTCCAGTACACTGGACCTGCTGGTTGACACCCCCACAAAGGGTGCCAACATCCTGGAGCTGGTGCTTACCCATATGGCGAGGCCACTCCAGCACCACCACTGTGAGGTCTTCCATAGTGACCACAAATCAGTCTCATTCAATGTAACCACCACTCCAACAGAAAAGAAACTAAAACACTTCTCCAAAGCATATTATTACCTCTTATGAGATGGTATAAATAACTGTACTGCACCTCCCCCCTCAGATGGAACAGGAAACTAAGCTGAGTTATATGCCAATGCTCTATACTAACAGCCGTTTAACTGCATTGACTTGGCTGTTCCTGATAGCTCCAAAACAAAGCTTCACAAGGAAGAGCAAACCTACCTGGTGAACAACTGCCATTAACAGACTTTACAATAATGAGAAGAACTTTCTTTCTAAGCATAAGAGGGATGGAACCCTAAACTGGAAACACACTGTCCTCAGATTAAAGAAGGCAATAAGATTTCTTGTGAGGTCCTCAAAGGCAAACTATGAATCCAAATTAGATTCCTCAACTAAGAACAACCATAAGGCATTCTTTGCTTACATCCATTACCTAGAAGGACAGGCTCATATTTGTGCCAAACTGATAGTTAGTGATACCACATACAGTGAGCCTGTGGATATTGCTAACCTGTTACCTGACAGGTTCTGCGAAAGCGTCACTCTCCTGTACCCACCACATGTACCCCATGACATCTGTCCCCTGCCTTATATCTCTAAAGAGTAAGTTGTAAACACCCTCTCTAAGACCAAAAACACAGCATCTATGGGACATGATAACATCTTAGGCTGCATCCTACATAGACTCCAACAAGAATTAGCAACAACACTGGGTACTCTTTTTAATCCTAGTCTACGCACAGGCTTTGTCCCAGATGAATGGAAAATGACCACCATTATTCGCCTGCACAAAGGTGATGCTTTCACTGATCCTGGGAACTATAGACCCGTTAGCCTGACTAGCCTTATCTGCAAGGTCATGGAGCATCATGGAGCTTATCAAGAAAGATATAGGTAAGCTCCAAACACTTGCCCCTACTCAGTTTGGATTTGTCAAAGGGAGATAATGCCTGTGAAACATTATGGAATTCTTCAAGACAGTCACCAAGGCCCTGGATGAGGGGAAATCTGTGTATACAGCCTACCTAGACTTAGCCAAGGCAATTGACACTATCTCCCACTCAGGCATCATTGATAAACTCGGCCAGCTAGGTATCAACCCTTATATTGTTAGATGGGTCACTAACTGGTTCACTGATAGAACCCATATAGTCATAGAATCTAAAAACGATGTCAACATTCTGCAAAAGGGTCTTACACACAAAAATGATTGATGCCAAAGTCATGGCCTTAATCTCAATGCAAAACAAAATGTATTATCATCCCTCTCAGTACATGCGATGTTCCTGCTAACTACCACATCAATAACAAAACACTAAGTGTGCACTCACTGGTGAGAGACTGGGCACACAGCACGTTGACAGTAACCTTACCTTTGATCAGCATGTCTCCACAGTGGTCAGCATGGCATTCTATATTGCTCATATCATAGGTAAGGCCATTGCATCCAGAATATGAAAGAAGTTATAACCTCTCTGTACTCTCTCCTCATCAGGCAAATAATGGAATACAATGCCCATTTTGGTATGCACTTTTCCAAGCACCTGCAGCAATTGGAGAGACCACAGAGGTCTCTCACAAAGATAATTCAAGGTCATCAGCATCTGTCCTATGTGGATTGTCTGAGATCACTGTTACTTCATTCTGTTTCATACAGACTACTCATAGGCAATCTATGCCATGTAAATGAGGCAATCTTTGACCATGCTTTATTTGAAATGCTGCATGTCTGAAAATCAAATGATACACAGGTTACTCACTCTAAAGACCTTAACCTGGTGTGTGACAGTATTACAGCATGCTGGAGAGTCACATTTGTCTCCAAGAGGTTACCACACATTTGGAATGGATTCTCACTTCATGTCAAACAGAGCACATCATTGGCCCTCTTTAAATGCAATGTTGACAACTGGATGTATAACCATAATTTCACAATGGGGGCTCCACCTGTGTTCTTCTTGGATTGGGCAATTGTTGCTGATCATGGAAATAAGGGTACAACTTGGCTAGGCTTGTAAGGGTCCTGGGGCTATTAGCCTAGTAACTTCCTATGATATGACTCAGTCATATTCCACGTGGGAGTACATGACCTGAGACATACTTTCTTAGACTATACTTAAAGATACTTATTTGAGCTCTCAGAAGACATCTGTGCTGTCACTGACACATGATGTAAAGGCATGAAGAACACAACAACAGTGAGGTGTCTCTATGTACATCAAAACTAAAGATACTTCAGGGCTGGTCAGACAGAACAATGTAGTTGAGCAGTTCCAGGTTCAATTCAGAATAAGCAAAATCCAATGCTACTTCCATGCAAGCTATAGGCCCCCCTCTATGACCCAGGACACCCATACCATGTATGCAAACCTATTAGAAACACTAAACATCCAACCCAATACCATATTCATTGGTGACTTCCATTATCCCACTCTTACCTGGGAATTCTATTTGACAACAAACATACTGGCACAGAGATTCCTGTTTTTTGTAAACAAAAACTCCCTGGACCAGATAGCCAATACACCAAACAGGGGTGCAACCATACTGGATATGGTCCTCACCAACACGGGTGAGTCATGCACAACCCCATACTGTAATGTCTTCCCTGGTAAGGTCCAAACACAAATTGGTCTCTTTTGAAGTAAAAATGAAACATGACCCCCCCCCCCCACAGCTAGATGTAGAATATTCTGGAACTACTCTAAGGCTAATCTCTGACTATTAGGTGATAAACTGGCCAAATCTCAAGCCCCCATAAACACTGAGAACACTGCAGCCTATCCAGCAGTGTTCACAGAAACCCTGTACGAGCATGTTAATAACTGCATAGTGGCAGTCGTACCCACCAGGGATGTAAATCAGTGTGTGTGTGTGTGTGTGTGTGTGTGTGTGTGTGTGTGTGTGTGTACCTTTAATAAGCTATCCAAGGGTTTGCACAAGTGTATAAATACTGAGCATGTGCAAGCTAGACTGCCATTTTGTAGTAAGCCGCTGAGATGTAAGCATGTATGTATGTAAGGTCTGTCTATTAGCCAGTTTGTTTGTATTTTATGATGCTGCTATCCATCCTGATTTGTTTCTATATTAAAGCATCTAAATGAAATACCCTGTATGCTTGTCATCTATGTGTGAGAGAGAGAGAGAGAGAGAGAGACAAGCGACATGGTGTCAGAAGTGGGATGTCTATAGGGCATGAAGTTAGAGGTGGCATGGCTAAAATGACTTAAGGCACTTGCTTGGAAATGGAGGAATATACAGCAGTGAATCATCCCTAAAATGTAAAAACTTTGCAAAACAGGTCAGAAATGAATTTCTGATATTAAAATTTGCTCAGCACTATTTTTTTTTGTATAATATGAAATGAGGCATACAGAACATTCTAAATGATATTCGCATAAACCAATACGTACAATATTGATAAAATATTCAAATTATTATGGAAAATGTTTGAAATAAAGTCTGAAATGCATAAAAAGTATAAAATAAGAGGAAACGACCACATTTTCACAAAGCATGTATTTTTCGCATTAAGCAAAGATATCTAAGTTATCAGAAGTGTATGAAGTGTTTGCATGTTTGTGCAATGTTATAGTAAAGCTATTTCGCAAAAGTACAGCCATTACAGAGCATATTTCACAAAGTAAGAGTTTATTGTGCATTTGAATTTTATTACAAGCTCACAGCACAGTTTGTTCATAGATCATTACAAGGACCATATTGTCAGTGTTTGTACATACTTTGTGGACATGGCAGACGGATTTCAAAAACCCAGTGCACTTGTGTTTGATAGTAATATTGCTGAGAACTGGAGAGTGTTTGAGCAAGAGTACAACATTTTCATGCAAGCTGCATTTTCTGATAAAGATAACTGTACAAAGGCATTTATTCTACATAATTTAGCGGGGTCAGATGCCATATAAAGGGAACATGTGCCACTCAACCATAGCCTATAAGGCATAACAACGTACTCAGCACTCTAGTCATAGGTGACTATCAGGCACACTGATGTTCCACTCACCAGGCTAAACAAGGAGAAAGTTACTGTCAGCTGCCTGTCAGGTGCCAGGATTCGCCACATAACACATGCACTCAGCTCACTCCACAACAAGTACAAATATGACACTGTCATTGTCCATGTTGGTCTGAATGACCTGAGACGTACCTCCCTGGACTACATGAAAACAGACATGGAGGAGCTCTCCGATCTTGAAGCCCAGGCAGGTATGACCCTAGCCATGAGTAGTATCCTGCCATCACCCAGAATGATACCACAGTACAAGGACAAAATGATTGACTTCAACAATTGGCTAAGCTTCTGGTGTCATTCTAAGGAGATCCAGTATTTGTCTGCCTGGGACAACATGATCAACAGACCACAATGCTTTGCCAGAGATGGCCTGCACCTGTCACCCTTGGGATTCTGGATACTGGCAAAGGCTCTTGCCACCCCTATAGTGCCTTTTTTAGGGAAGGTTCAAATGACAAATTCACCACCGTAACAGGTACAAGAAAGCAAAATCTGAGGGTAATGCTACTCAATGCTAGAAGTCTAAACCTCAAAATGCACTCACTCGAGGCACTCCTTAAAATGGAGAACATCAACATCTGTGCAGTGACAGAGACCTGGATCAAAGCTTCAGAGAGCACCCCTGCATTACAAGGCTATAATTCATACCACACCTTTCGGCCACCTAACCCGGAATGAAGCACGAAAGGTGGAGGTGTGTCCATATTCATTAAGGATATCCACACCTCCAGGCTAGTTGCACAGCATAATGCATCTGAGATTATCCAAGTGCAACTAACTCTAGGCAAGACTGCAATCAAAATTGTAGCTTGCTACAGACCCCCCACCATGTCCCAGGATTCCCACTCCTCATTTCTTGATACACTGGAAAGTATTAGGGTACAACCGAACACCCTAATAATGGACGATTTCAACTACCCCACCATTAACTGTGAAAACTGCTCATGTACCAACTCTTTTGCTCAACGTTTTCTGGAATTCATAAATTCCAATGCCTTGGATCAACTTATTCACATCCCCACCAGGGTCAGCAATATCCTAGACCTGGTCATTACCAACATGGGCAACCGGTGTTCCACACCAAAGATCAATTCCTCGTTGGTCAGATCTGACCACAAGCTAATCACCATAGACATCCACATCCCGCTCCCACCCCCAGTTAGGGAAACCATCATAAAAAACTTCTCCAAAGCCAACTTCACACTTCTTAAGACAGAAGTGACAAGCTTCATGACACCCATGCAGATGGACAATAGAGGTACGACTGCTAAATCCTACACAAATGCACTTACATGAGTGCATGGATCATGCTATCCGTAATGGAACCAAGATAATTTCCTCCAAAAAAAGGAAGTCAATCTGGTGGTCCTCTGCCATAAACAAACTCTACAACAGAAGAAAGAAATTGTTGCAAAAAAGAGTAAAATCCCATGACTGGAGGAACTCCCTGGTCAACCTCAGTAAGAAGCTGAGATCCCTCATAAAATCTTCCAAAGCTAGTTACAAAAACAAAATTGCCACTGACTCTAAAGACAACCACAAAGCATTCTATAGCTATGTCAAGAATCTCAATGGCAACACTCAGATCTGCTCTGAGTTACAGCACAATGGCACTAAATATACAGAACCAACTGATATTGTCAACATCTTGGCAGATAGGTTCAGTGCTAACTTTACCCCCCTCTCACCCCCCAGAGGGCCCATCTCTATACCGGAAGAATGCAAAGTTCCTGTAATCACGGCTGCACAGGTAAAAAACACACTCTCCAAAGCCAAGAACACAGCATCCATGGGATCTGACAATATCCCAGGCTGTGTTCTACATGAACTACAGAATGAACTGGCACCCTACCTACGTACCCTATTCAATCATAACATCACCTCAGGCTTTGCGCCCACTGAATGGCGCATCATGACGGTTAGCCCCCTCCACAAAGGGGGATCCATGACGGACCCCTGGAACTACTGCCCCATTAGCCTGATGAGCCTGGTCTGCAAGGTCATGGAACATATCATCATGGAACTCATAAACAAAGACATTGGTAATCTCCAAACCCTGGACCCTACCCAGTTCAGGTTTGTAAAAGGCAGATCATTTCTCCTAAACCTGATTGACTTCTTTGAAGCAGTCACCAAAGCCATAGATGAGGGTAAGGTGGCTGACACAGCTTATCTAGATCTCGCCAAGGCTTTCAACACCATCCCCCACTCTGGAATTATAGATAAGCTCACTAAACTAGGTATAAATCCCTATGTCACAAGATGGGTTGCCAACTGGCTCATGGACAGAACCCACACTGTAAAAGTAGCAGACTCCAAATCCGACTTCAGACCAGTGACAAGTGGAGTACCACAGGGTTCAGTTCTGGGTCCTCTCCTGTTTGGTATCTACTTTTCCGAAGTACAAGCTAACACAGAAGGTCTTTGGCTAACAAAGTTTGCAGATGACTGCAAACTAGGAGCCATAATCGAAACTCCTAACAATGTGGACATACTACAAAAGGGCCTCACTGAGACAGATGCCTGATGTCAAAGCCATGGCCTGAAGCTCAATGTCAAAACGTGTATTGTCATCCCCTTTGGTAAAAACTCTGTACCCATGAACTACCACATAAGTGGTAGTCTACTTAATGTCGAAAGTGTGATAAGAGACCTTGGGACACAGGTGGACAGTAGTCTCTCCTTTGATAATCACATCGCCACAATGGTCAGGAAATCCTTCTATGTGGCTCACCTCATCACAAAAGGTTTCTCATCCAGAAAAAAAGAGGTCATTGTTCCCCTCTACTCATCACTCATTAGACCCATTACAGAGTACAACGCCCCTTTTGGTATGTACCTCACAAGACATCTACAACAACTGGAAAGGCCAAAGAAATACTTCAAACAGATGCCCTACGCAGACTGTCTCAGAAAACTCCAGCTTTACTCCATCGCATATCGCCTACTCAAAGGCGATCTCTGCCTAACATACAAAGCTATGTCAAACCCAGAGCTGTTGGACATGCTCCACTTAAAGAAATCCCAATCCCTCTGAGCTACATGCTCTAGGGACCTAAACCTTGTCACCACAATAAACAGAACATGCTGGAGGGATAGATTCCTGTCCCAGAGACTTCCTAAATTCTGGAACAGACTATCTATCTATGTCAAACAGAGCTCCTCATTAGCACTCTTCAAGAAAAATCTTGATGATTGGATGGGAAATAGGAAATTCACCCCAGGGATCACTTCTGTGGCTCTGCTCGACAGGGGCATAGGAAAATAATTTTCTTGGATGGCGAAAGCCAGGGTACCTTTTTGGTTAGGCGTACATAGGCCCTAGGGCTAATAGCCTAGTACCTACCTATGAACCTATGAACGTTCATTTGTGTATGCACCGGCTATCTATACTATCATATTGTTGTACAGGCTAAGTCAAGGGAGGACCCCGAGTGCTTAAAACTTAAATTTAGAGAAATGTGTAATCCCCAGGCAAATGTTACAATGGAAAGACACTTATTTTACACAAGGGATCTAAAGCTTGGCGAAACGTTTGCAGCATATATAGCTGACCTGAGAAACAAGGCTAAAACATGCAGATTTGGTGAGTTAAGGGATGAATTGATAAAGGACAGACTTGTGTGTAGTATAAAAGATGATGCTGTGAGAAAGATTTTGCTTCATGACAGTGATGTAACTTTGAATAAGGCCATTGAGATTTGTCAGATATATGAGCTCACAGAAAAGCACACAGATATGCTTACAAATGAGAACAGCTCTAGAAGGCACAGTGATAAAGCTCATGTTGATATATGCAGCACATTACTGAAAGAAACAGGTCCAAGCACATGGCAGCAACTGCCAACACCAGAGCTTTCCAGCAAATTCCAAAGTCCACACAGTCTCAGTGAAGCATAAGAGTGAGTCAGCAAACTCAAAGCATGGGCCCCAACCTAGTTTCATTGCCAACTGTCGTAATTGTGGTAGAAGTCATGGATCTAAAAGGAAAAAAAATGTTTAGCTTTTGGTCAGCAATGCCACAAATGCAATAAATGGAATAATTTCAAAAGGTTTTGTAATTCAAAAGGCCCACCTTCTTTTATTAAAAGGGAACACTTTAAGAAATGAGTTAATCATTTAGAGAGCTGCAACCCTACACTTTATGCTGATGGTGTGTCAGTGCTTCATGAAACAGTCAGTGCAGTAGATTTAAGGGCAAAGAACAAAGTATTTTGTACTGTTTGGATAAGTGGCAAACCCACAGAGCTCAAAGTTGACACAGGCTCCAAGTGCAATGTTATGTTAGCAGAAACATTTGCTAGAGTGTGTCATAGTGAATGGCTTGATTTGACAAGGTGTTCAAAGCTTGTTGCTTATGGAGGTGAAGAAATTCAAACCAAGGTTCAGTAGTGCTTTCATGTTACTTTGCTGAAGAAGCTACGACTTATTATTTTATGTCAAGAGGCATGTCCAGTCATTATTAGGCCTCAGAGATGGTTTGAAAATGGGACTGCTTTCATTTAATAAGGAAGTTCGCTAAGTTATAGACCACTACTCAGTTTTGCCCCATATATTTTTCTACTTATGCTGATCTTTTCAAAGACAAGCTAGGCAAGATTCCAGTTATACACTCCATGAAGTTAGACCCAGTTGTCAGTCCAGTTATCAGGCCAGCATGTACAGTTCCAATAGCCATACAGGACAGAGTCAAAGCTGAGCTAGATAAAATGGTGCAACAAGGTGTGATTTGTCCTGTTGAAACTCCATCTGAATTTGTATTTTGACTGGTGGTAGCTCATAAAAAAAGCTTAGATGACATCAGAATATATACTGACCCACGAGATTTAAACAAAGCGGTAAAAAGACCTCAATGTGTACAGTTGAAGAAGTTACAGCACTGATACCAAATGCTACTATTTTTTTCTGTTTTAGATGCAAAGAGTTCATTTTGGCAAATTCAGCTTGACAACAAATTCTCATTGCTCACTACATTCAGTACTCTGTTTGGCAGGTACAAATTTTTGAGAATGCCATTTGGAATAAATTCTGCAAGTGAAGTCTTTCAGCATGCAATGCAGCAATTTTTTTCTGGGTATCCTTGTGCTATTATAGTAGACAGCATATTAGTATGAGGTCATGATGAAGCAGAGCATGACAGAAACCTCAGAAAAGTTCTAGAAAGGGCACATTAAGTGAATCTTAAGCTCTATCCACACAAATGCAAATTCAGGCTACAAGAAGTGACTTCTGTTGGTCATTTATTTACCAGTATAGGCTGACAACCATACCCTTAAAAGCAAACAGCCATTCTTGAGATGCCAGCTCCAGACAAAGTTCAAGCTCTGCAATGGTTTATTGGCATGGTTAACTGCCTAGGGAAGTTCATACCAGACTTGAGTCAACCATCAGCACTATTCAGAGAGCTGACATGTAAAGATATATCCTTGTCTTGGTTAGAGCCACACCAAAGAGCATTTGAAGTCCTGAAACAGAGAATTGCAAGTCCACCAACTCTCAGATACTATGGTGTTCACAAGCCAGTTGCTTTCCTTTGATGCTTCAAAATTTGGTCTTGGTGCAGTCATTCTACAAGAGAATCAACTTGTTGCCTATGCATCAAGAACTCTTACCCAAACGGAGATGCAGTATGCCCAGATAAAGAAATAGCTTTTGGAAATTGTGCTTGCATGTTCGAAGTTCCACGATTATGTTTATAATAGACCTATTCAGATTGAAACAGACCCCAACCTCTAGTCACTATATTGAGAAAACCTATACATTTAGCTCCAGCCCGACTACAATGCATGATGCTGAGATCGCAAAAGTATGATTTCAGTCTCATCTACAAGAAAGGCAAACTTCTTTATCTTGCTGATACATTATCCAGATCACCCAGAAACACTGCAGAACAGCATGAGAATGAGAACCTTAATTTTAAAGTCATGGAAGTGAGAAATGTTTCTTCCACACATCTTGATGAGTTGAGAGATCACACAGCCACAGATCCAGTTTTACAAAGGCTCAACCACTTTGTCAATCAAGGATGGCCATTGAAGCAATCTAGTTTACCTCAAGAAGTGCAACCTTATTTACATACAGAGATGAGATTTTGTTTGATAAAGGTATCGTTATGAAAGGTCTGAAACTCATTGTTCCAAAGTCCTTGCAACCAGAGTACATTACTATCTTGCATTGTGGTCACACAAGTCGATTCGGCCAAAAGAAGGGTGAGAGGGCTAGTATTTATCCCTTCTATGTCACAAGACATTTAAAGAGCATTTTTATCCTGTTCAGTGTGCAATAGTACAAAGCCACATCAATAGAAGAAACCACTTTAGCTAAACCAGATTCTCGACCTACTGTGTACAAATCCACACAAAGTTATTTCTGACAATGGCACGCAGTTTACAAGCCAACAGTTCAAAGGATTTGCTGAAGAATGGGACTTACTCATGTCACAAGTATTCCTGAGTACCCACAGTCAAATGGTTTGGCAGAACATGCAGTTCAAAGTGCAAAACAGTTACTAGAGAAGTCAAAACAAGATAATAATGATGCTTTCCTGAATCTCTTCAATCTCAGAAATGTTCCTCGTGATAAACATTGTGGTTCACCTGCTCCGAGACTTCTGTCGAGACAAACCAGAACCACATTACCAATCAATAGTCAATTGTTGGTTGCATGTGTCACAAACAAGAGGTTAGTGAAAACCAATCTGTTGAAGAAACACCTAACCCAGACGTCCTGCTACGATGTTAAACCGCTCATTCCATTATGAGAAGAAGTGGTAAGGATGCAAACATCCAGAGGTTATGATCAGATTGGTGTCATGAAGAATATTTGTCCAGAGCTGAGATCATACATTGTGGAATCACAAAGAGCAGAGTTTAGGTGGAATGGGAAGCATTTCAGACCAGTGTGTGAGCCTGTACCATAGCACATAGCCTGTGAGAAAGACTCTATCTCAGAGTGAGTTATCCGGTGTTCCAGTTTCTGTGGAAGTTCCAGAGGACATTCCAGTTCCTGTGATGAATCCAGAAGTTCCTGATAAGAGTTGTGCACAGCAGACTGTCCCTGTGCTAAATTTGGTCCACACTGTTATGTTAAGATATATGGCTGAATCTCTAAACCCTGTAGCAGATATGAAGCAACTTGGACATGAACATTGTGTTTTGTTTCTAATGTACTGTATATAATAATGCATGTTTAACTCTGATATTGTTTGTACAAAGGGCAATCTTTTTAAGAGGGAGGATGTAGATCAATGTGTGTGTATGTACCTTTAAGAAGCTATCCAAGGGCTTGCACAAGTGTATAAATACTAAGCACGTGCAAGCTAGTCTGCCATTTTGTATTAAGCCGTTGAAATGTAAGCATGTATGTATGCTAGGTCTGTCAGTTAGCCATTTTGCATTTTATGATGCTGCTATCCATCTTGATGTGTTTCTATGTATTAAAGCAGCTAAACAAAATACCCTGTCTGCTTGTCATCTATGTGAGAGAGAGAGAGAGAGAGAGGGAGAAAGAAGTGACAAGGGAGAAGTACAGAACTAACTGAAAATCAAACCACACTGGTGGAATCACAGAATCAATAGGCTGTATAACTGAAAGAAGAAGCTCATGGCAAAACATAGGAGGTGCAGCACACAGTAGGATAAAAACACTCTCGTCAAAGTGAATAAAACAGAGGACAAATGAAGTCTACCAAAGCCAGTTTTGAGGTAAGTTCAGGCTCCCAGACCAAGGACAACCACAAAACATACTTTAGCTATGTCCACAACCTCAAAGGCAAGACACAATTGTGTGCACATCTCATTGTAAATGGAACAACTTATAAAGAGGCAGAAGAAAGAACAAACCTCCTGGCTGATAAACTGAGCCCCAGTTTTACTCCTCTCTCCCCCTCAACCTTCCCTCAGGAAATACCATCAAATATAAGTAACCCTACTATCATGAGGGAACAGGTCTTTAATGCTCTCTCTAAGAACAAGTACACTGCATCAGTGGGCCCAGACAATATCCCAGCATGCCTTCTGAATAGCATGAAACGTGACCTTTCAGGGCCTCTGGAATTACAGTTTCACTGTAGCCACCAAACAGACTTCATGCCTCATGAATGGAAAACAGCAGCAGTCATCCCCTGCACAAAGGTGGGTCATCTACAGAGCCTGGAGACTACGGACCCAGAAGTCTCACTAGTCTGATATGTAAAGCCATGAAAAGAATTATCATGGAAATGATCACTAGAGATGTAGTACACCCCCAAACATGGGACCAAACCCAGTTTGGTTTTGTTAAGGGCAGACCATGCTTACCCAACCTGGTGGTCCTATTTGAGAATGTAACCACAGCAATGGATGAGGGAAAAATGGTTCACACTGCCTACCATGGCCTGACAAGGCATGTGACACTATACTTCCATCAGGCATTGTTGACAGACTCAGGAGGTTAGGTACAAACTAATATGTCAGCTGGTGGATAGCCAAGTGGCTCACAGACAGGACTCAGGATGTTAGTATAGGGGAGTCCACCTCTACAAACAGGCAAGTCACAAGTGGACTTCCTCAATAATCATTCCTCTGTGCACTCCTCTTGGGCATTTACTTGTCTGATGTCAATGCCACTGTCAGTGACCTCTGGCTGACTAAATTTGCGGATTACTACAAATTAGGAGCTGTCATTGAATCCCACACTGACACAAATGTTCTCTGGCAGGGGCTGACACAGACATACAACTGGTGTCAGAGCCATAGAATAACACTAAATGCCATGAAATGCACAATACTATGCTTTGGGAAGTCATCTACCCCTGGTAACTATCATATTGACAGCACACCTCTAACAGCTGACCCGGTAGTTTGGGACTAGATAGTAATCTAGCATTTGACTGTCACGTGTCTACAGTTCTGAGGAAATCATTCTATCTTGCACAACATATTAACAAAGGTATGGCATTTAAGTCCAAGAAAGTCATTGTTCCACTGTATTTGGCATTCATCAGACCTATCACTGAGTGCAATGACACCTTTGGTATGTACCTAGCCAAGCATATCTGACAATTGGAACATACACATAGTTTCCTCAGTGAACCAATACAGGATGTACATAAAATGTCTTATGCAGACCACATCAAGGCCATATCCCTATGTTCTGTGCCCTACAGCCTTTGGAGGGGAGATGTATGCCTGCCATACAGGGCAATGTCAGATCCCTGTGTGGACCATCTGCATATCCATGAAACAACTAGCACCAGAATTACCCATTCTACAGACCTACACCTTTTCTGCATTACCTTTTACTATAATCAAATTTTGAGGCCAGTAATGGATACACATTTCTCAACTGTCCATAATTTTGCCTTGTATTTCATCCTGTTGCTTGTAAAATTTGTGATTTCTGGAAATTTGTAGAGGATTGCAGTTACTAAATAATGACACAAATTTGAGATTCAGGTTTCATATCATTCAGAAAATTCATGTTAATGCAAAACCTGTTCTTTGTTTGGGACTTTGTCTCCATTATTTGTTTGATTTTGTCCCTGATTATTTAGCTAAAAAGTTGACAGTTGAAAGGAAGGAACAAGGCTCCCAACCATTCCTGATTTTGCAGAACGCATCTGATTTTGACTCATATTTTTGGTTTGTTTTTCATAATATTTATGGTTTTCTGGCAGATTCTTGTGCATTGCGGTCACTAAATAATGACTGAAATTGAGTTTCCTTCAGAAACTGCACCCTAATGCAAAACACATGTAAAACTCGTTACTTTAGCAGCATTCTAATCATAACAACAAAATGTAAAATCTGTTACAAGTTTTGGCCCTTTGCCATGTTATTTGTTTGGCTTTGTCCCTGATTATTTCATTTTGTTCCACGTGTAAAGCATCTGTCACATATTCTTTGATATGTTTCTATTTATTTATTTAACAAGCAGTAATGGTAAAAATATTGAATTGTATCATTCTCTAGCAAACATTTCACAGGTATTAGAAAACTGTTTTTTTCCTATTTTTGATGGTTTGAGCTTATTAGCAGAAGTTATTTGCCAATGTTTCAGATTTTGAAATCAAATGGCAGGCTGGGGCTGGCCACAGTAGTGAGCATAGCCATGGTTTGTTGGGGGCTTGGGCTGGGCTTAGTGTCTCAAGTTCCAAGTGAAATTGTATTACTCTGGTGGTTTCATTTTTTCTGACAGGAAACCAGATAGATCTGTCAGCAATGATAATTATATACATAGCCCACAGCACAGTAGGTTTCTCATTATTTATTTATATTATTTATTTGTTATGGTAATTAACATGAGGTGGGAGTCTATAGCAGATTACAGTGGTTGTTACGCTTTTCATTTTCTTCACATTTATACATTACAAGCATAGAGACTATGGGATTTTCATTTGGTGGTGGATGATGTATAAAGTAGACAACAGTTACAGGATCTCTAATGAATGCTTACTGATATGTTTGTTGTGGGAGAGTGGCTGTCAAAGAGCAACATGGGCTTTATTGTTAAATTCTTTCACAATCAAAGGTAGAGGACATTCTATTTTGTCACAGTGTACGTGTTTTTTTCTTAAATATTTTATTAGAAAGCAATTAATTTTTTTGTTCATAGATTAGTACTAGGCTAACTGCCCTTGTGAGCCATTTTTAAGCCTAGCCAATTATCCCTTGTGAGACTCAAACCCCTGCACCTTGTGCTTGTAAGGCAAACACCTTAATCATTAGGCCATTCTCCCAACCCCGTTGTTTATTCTTTACTGCCCTCAGAGAACTGACATCAATTATGTTAGGTATAGCTAATAAATCCAACATTTCAGAGGGTTTTTTTGTTACAGTCTAGCATTATGCCCATACCTCTCAACCTGGAAACATCAAAAATCTGGACAAGACCCATGAAAAATAGGTAGAAATCTATACGCTGATTAACATAAAATCTGCATACATTATTATGTAACCATGCTCACTCTACTGGAATTGTGGGATATCAACTTCCAAATGCAAACCGAAGAACAGACAACCAAAATATAGCACCAGAGTCTTCCTGCAGTCATTCCAATGCCCCATTACCTGCCTATTTTGCCCCATTTACCATAAACACTAATGTGTGTATACTGCTTTACTTCTACAATGATTATTTGGATTTTATTTTTACATTTTACAGCCCAATACACAAACACCAATAGATATCCGCTAAACAAAGCAATACAGTTTCACAATGAAAATGGACTTGGCATTAAAAGTTATCTGCCCTTGAAACTCATATTCAAAGAAAATGTATCTTCTGGCCAGTGGCAGATAAAGTTCAATAATTGTAATGTAAATAGAGGTAGAAACCTGGCTTCTAAACCATCCAGGGCCCAAGGTATATTTATAGGACCATAGGAAGTTACTAGGCAATTGGAACTGAGGCCCTTATAAGCCTAGCCAATAGTTTAGCCCATGTTTAGCCAAGTCAGTATCCAATGCCCCAGTCTGGCAGAGACACAGGTGGAATCCCAGGGGTGTATTTTCTGTTTTCCATACAGTTATCCAAATTGTGCTTAAAAAAGTGGTAATGAGGTACTCTGCTTGACGTAGAGAGGGAGTCTGTTCTACAGATGGGAAAGTCTCTGTGACACAAACCACCACCAAGTCCTGTTGATGTCACAGAGCAGGTTGAGATCATGCGTGCAGGTTACTCATTGTCTGGATAAGGTGCAGCACTGCAATGAAAGGATGTGAATTTTCTTTTTTTGAATTATAAAAAAACACGGAACTCATGGAGTACCATGATTATGCTCCCAAGTCAGAAAAAAGACAACCTGATTAAGTATCCCTCCAATACGAATCTATATGAATAATAAGACAGTCTGTCGCAGTCTGTGAGTTTTATTTTTGTTAGATTTCCTTACAGTTGCATAACTTCCATTAATTTATTTAGGAAGTTTTGATATGCAAGATCTTGTTTGTCCTTTCTTGAAGAGAGCCACAAACATTTACCGTCTGACTGTTCTGAGTCCTCCTTTATAGCAATCGTTTCTTACTGGATGTATAGACATAATCCTGTTTAAGCACTATCAAGCTGCTAGAATGGCACAGACGTAGACAAAATCAAGTATTACAGATGCATACAATATGTCAGTGCAAAGTTTTAAATTAACAACACAGTACCAAAATATAATCAATCTATAATAATGAAAAAAGCAAAAAAGAACATTAGAATTCAAGAATTGCATAATACAATAATTAAGGAAATGCACACTTTAGACAAGTAGGGGCATATGTTTGATTCCCAATATGGTATTTATTCATTAGCAAACTTTTTTTAAGAAGCACTGCAATATACTTCTTAAGAAACAATTATACTACAATGGAAACGTAGAGAAACACCGACAGTACCACAGCTAGGAGATTTATTTAAGTAGAACAGTATAAACAGTACACAGGTTAGCACTTTCAGGGATCAACCCCTTCATCAGACAACTGTTGAAATTCCACACTTCCTTAAATACTTGAAACAGTCACATGATGATGCAGGCTATTACCCTAATAAATGTTAATTAAAGAGAAACACAGTTGCCAATGCAGAATAAAAAATATAAAACTAAATAATGCAATAAGAATATCATATATCACACATTCCTTATCCAAGCTAATAATTCTGTTCAAACATGCATAGAAAAATATATAAAATATATCTATAAAAAATATATATATAAAATACATCTGACTTGATACCAGTGAGTACATGTGCTAATGCATGCACCTTGCTAAGAGTATATAGGCATAATATAAATAGTGAAAAATATATAAATGAATGCTAAATATATTTAAGTATTGACGTACACATAAAACCAGCACATAGACATGCATAAGTATAAAATTATGAAATTGTAAAAAAAAAAAATATATATATATATATATATATATATATATATATATATATATATATATAAAAACAAACTCCTGCTTTTCAGGCCTAATAGTAAGTCCCCCCTCATAGACTTCTCTATTACTTCCAACAATGGCACACATATAGCCCCTGACTCTACCACTAAGCTGTTAGGTATTATAATTGACGATAACCTCACTTTTGATAATCACATTAATAACACTATTAAAACTGTAAATAGAAAACTCAGCTCCTTATATAGAATTAAAACCTTTTTAACTCCACAGGCCAAAATTACACTCGCTCACTCTCATCTTATTTCCACTCTTCTTTATGCTTCACCCATATACACTAACCTAAAGAAAAATAATCTCACTAAACTAGCAAATGCATATAATAGCATTGCTAGATTTGCTACTGGAAACCCATTTAGAACTCACCACTGTCAGAATCTACAACAACTAAACTGGCTAGAACTTAAAAACACGCTGTTACTTTCCCAACTTACCTTTGTTCATAGGATATTTTACCAACCAAAAAATACCCCTATACTTTCTGACCTTATTTCTCCCTATTCTAACCTAAATTCATTACGCTCCTCTAATAAACTTCTTGTGAAGTTAACTAAGTCCAATAACATAGCAGGTGACTCACTGTTCTCCAACACCATAGGTAAATACTGGAATCTTCTACCTACCACTCTAACCTCTACTTCGTCACCCTTCCTCTTTAAACAAAAGCTCAAACAACATCTAAAAACACTCTGGCTATGACCGTGCATTAATCCCGACTAATCTTATGATTCTACTAATTACTCTTCTCCTAATCACCCTCTCTTACCTCTCTCTACTCACTCCCCTTGAGTAGACAATCTCTAAAACACCCTTGTTAATTAGCCTCTGATATGAATTAATATAGAACTCTGTATGGTCTATATTTACTTAATCAATTATACTCTTCATGTATGTTTTACTAAAGTATAACTCCCCCATCTTGTACTGTAAATAAAATTAGAGTAAATGTCCTTCCCAGTATATATTTTCAACTAGTATAATCTAGATTGAACCTTATTTCTGTTTGTATTTTACTAACTACTTACTTTCTTTATGTAAATGACTTGTTTGTATTAACTTCAATGTGGAGCTTTTCTCCCTGGGCCTCTACTGAAAATGGAAATGTATCCAGTTGGACTAGCCCGGTAAACAAATGTAAAATAAAATAAATAAAAAAAAAAAAAAAATATATATATATATATATATATATATATATATATGGGTTCATGTCTACAGATCGACAACTTACTATATCGACATCCACTTTACCGACATCTGAAATAATCGACACCGCAACTCACGGACATTTAACAGGTAAGAGATTTAAATTTCGCTAATCATGCCTACCACACATGCATAACACTGCCATACTTACTAAAACATGGTAGGCATGATTAGTGAAATTTAATTCTCTTACCTGTTAAATGTCCGTGATGTGTCGATTATTTCAGATGTCGTGAAGTGGATGTCATATAGTAAGTGCCGATCTGTAGACATGAACACATATATATATATATATATATATATATATATATATATATATATATATATATATATATATATATATATATATATATATATATATATATATATATATATATATATATATATATATATATATATATATATATATATATATATATATATATATATATATATATATATACTGGACATGCCATACAAAAAACTCAATGCCTCAGTGGTCGAGCTTTTAAAAATGGTTTAAGTGACACCATTTGATTCAAACCCGGGGGTTTATCTGAATTAAATCGTATGATCAATCTCTGTTCGGCAGCTTCTGCATCATTAGATAAATTACCCCATCTCTGTTTCTCAGACAATATCTGTAAAACTAAAAATTTGTAGATATGTTCTGGTTCTGTATTCCTAGTATGCATGGCAATAGCACTACTTTCTTTAACGTTTCTGATTTCTCTATAGTGCTCAAGGATCCTATCCTTTAGGCGTCTATTAGTCTTGCCTATGTAGAAACTGTAGCATGCCATACAATATGCAAAATAGACCACATTTGATGTAGTGCAGTCAGCATAAAAATTACCACTGTAGCTAAAATTCCTAAAGGGATGTGTAAATGTACTGCCATTATGTATGTGCTTACAGGCTGTACAGTCTCTGCACATATATGTACCCAATCTGTCAGACTTATTAGCGGTATTGATTGTGGCACTTCTATAGCATAATTCATTTCTCCGGGTTCTATTATTCTTAAACGTGAAACTCGGCTTAGGCCCAATTATGTCTTGTAGGCTGTCAGTCGTGGAAAGAATACCCCAATTTTTAGTAACAACATCACATACTACATTTATGCTGCTTGCAAACTTTAGTGGCATCCTAAGTGTATTGTCTGTACCTCTGTATTTATGTGTGACCACCTCTCGGTCGATAACTTGTCCATCCACCTCACCTGTAGTACGTGTGTCAAATTAGGGTCTACATCTACCCGCCCTATTACTCCAACCATCTGCCATACACCTATCAATAGTTTTTGCATCAAAACCCCTGACTAGAAACTCTAGTTTAAGCTGATGTAGTGCTGTCTGTAATTCATCATCATCATTAAACAGTTGCATGATCCTATATACTTGGCCTTTAATAATGTTTACCTTCGTGTGGTTAGGATGCATACTAGTGTTGTGTAGGAATGTATTCTTCCTGTCCTGCTTCATAAATAGACTAGTTGTAATGTGGTTCAGGTCATCTCTCCTCACTTTGACGTCCAAGAAGTCAATTTCAGTACTAGAGTACTTAAAAGTAAATCTAAGAAATCCAGTGGTGTTACTGAGGTAGGTAAAAAATGCATTCAGCTCTGCCTCTGGACCATTCCACAACAAAAAGGCATCATCCACAAATCTGACGTACCAATCAATATATCTACCACACATGCTATTAGTTAATACATAAGTACATTCCCATTGGACCAAAGAAAGGTTGGCATAGCTATTGGCACAGGCCGTGCCCATAGCCATGCCAACCCTCTGTAAGTACTTTTGTTGTTGAAACAGAAACACATTGTTATTCAGCACTATGTCTAGCAGGCGACAGATAAGGTCACTTTTGTTCTTGTTAAAATCAGTACTATGTAGTAGTTCCCTTATAGTCTCAATCCGCCATTCATTGGGGATTACAGTAAACAATGATTCTATGTCCATCGTTACTAGAAAACTGCAGCGGTTTGTGTTTGTCTCTGTCCATTTCAACATAAGGGTTTTCAGAAAACCTTTGAGTCCCTTAACACACTCTCACAATTAATTAAAAGTGGGTGCAGGCTCTTTTCAATATAGATGGATAATGGTTCAGTAACCCACCCCATGCCTGAGACTATGGGACGAATGGGTAGCACTAAAATATTCTTGTGTATCTTAGGAAGACCATAAATCTCAGGAATGGTACGATTACTGACTGAAAAGTACTCAAATAACTCTTCATTGATCATACCTGTGATTAACAAATCAAAAATAAGAAAGAAAACCTTGTTAATGACACTTTTTACAACATTGTTAGAAATAGTCTGGTAGGTAAAATCATCGTTCAATAGTCGTAGCATCTGATCTACATACACTTGCTTATCTACCACGACAATGCCCCCTCCCTTGTCAGCAGGTCTTATCTCAATAGAATGCATTGGTTTTAATTCTGACAAAGCATAATATTCCTCTCTGCTTAAATTGTGAAAAGTATTAGGGAAGTCATTTCTAGTATCCAGCATTTCCCTCAGTTCTCTATCACACACATCAATAAAAGTGTCAATAACTTACCGAAGCCCCCCACATATCTTGGTAATATATTCTCTTTTGGAAACAGTTATTTATTACACTTGTAAGTATCACTGTGTATAGTTTAAAATGTTTATAATACACCCCCCCCTTACTTTATATACTAACTCCAGTGTCGCACTACAGTGGGGAAAAGGCCATTTATGACTTTCAATGAAATGAGTTTCAAAGAAATGAGTTTTCAGTGAAGTGGTGCTAGTAATTTCATTTTCAGTCAAGTGAGTTCTCAATCAGTATTTCAAAATACTGAAAACTCACTTGACTGAAACCCATAAGATTGAAACTCATAATACTGAATTTCAACATACTAAATTGTAAACTATATCATATAAAACCAGACTGAGTGGGGTTCTATGCCTCCCAAACCCCCCTAACTATATATACTAATTCCAGGATCGCACTACAGTGGGGAAAAGGGCATATACCTTTCGCTTACCTTACAGTAGTCTACATGCTGCCACTACTGTGCCCTTTTCCCCACTGTAGTGCTATCCTGGAGTTATTATATATAGTTAGGGGGGGTGTGGGGGGTCTGATTTTATATGACCCAGTTTACAATTTAGTATGTTGAAATTCAGTATTATGGGTTTCAGTCAAGTGACTTTTCAGTATTTTGAAATTTCAGTCTTATGGTCTCAGTCAAATAAGTTTCAGTCAAATGAGGTTTCTATCATATGATAGGGATCCATATATATATATATATATATATATATATATATAGATATATATATATATATATATATATATATATATATATATATATATATATATATATATATATATATATATATATATATATATATATATATATATATATATATATATATATATATATATATATATATATATATATATGGGTCTACTACAGCTGATTGAGAACTCACTTGACTGAAAATTAAATTACTAGGACCACTTCACTGAAAGCTCACTTCACTGAAAACTCATTTCTTTGAAACTCATTTCACTGAAAGTCATAAATGGCCTTTTCCCCACTGTAGTGCGACACTGGAGTTAGTATATAAAGTAAGGGTGTGTGTATTATAAACATTTTAAACTATACACAGTGATACTTACAAGTGCAATAAATAACTGTTTCCAAAAGAGAATATATTACCAAGATATGTGTGGGGGCTTCACACCCCACACCCCCAATGTAGGGGGCTGTGCCTCCCACACCCCCCTTACTTTATATACTAAATCCAGGGTCGCACTACAGTGAGGAAAAGGCCATTTATGACTTTCAGTGAAATGAGTTTCAGTCAAGTGAGTTTTTCAGTGAAGTGAGCTTTCAATGAAGTGGTCCTAGTAATTTCATTTTCAATCACGTGAGTTTTCAGTCAACCGTAGTAGACCCGTAGATATATATATATATATATGTATGTATATATATATATATATATATATATATATATATATATATATATGTATATATATTGTACATATATAGTACAGTGTGGTTTACTACTGAAATATCCAAAGTAAAAACAAAAAGCATACCTTAACACCAAACTATATAGCCAAAATTATACATAAACGAATGGTCTCAATGTCGAAAAGTAGCTTTTAATGTCAAAAATGTTGAAATACGACATTTTACGGCAATTAACAATGCCATCCTTGCCGTATCTCCCTAACCCCTACACCTAACATTCCGTTTATTCAGGGGGCAAGCCCCCATGCAACCCCCACCCCCCTAACTATATTGTCCAACTCCGAGATCGCACTACAGTGAGGAAAGGGATGTATTTCCCTAACCGCACTGAACCACAATCCCTGTACATCCCTAGCAACGTTCATATTTACGGATGCTCAGTACATTCGCAAATATACTGTTTGATAGTGTAGCCTGCACACATATGAAGTATTCGAACATATGTCGTTCGAATACTTCATAGGTGTACAATGGTACGTTGAATTTTTAATAGTAACCCATACAGTGTATATAAAAAGTTTACACACCCCTGTTAAAATGCCAGGTTTTTGTGATATAAAAAAATGAGACCATTTTTAATAGTAACCCATACAGTGTATATAAAAAGTTTACACACCCCTGTTAAAATGCCAGGTTTTTGTGATATAAAAAAATAAGACCACAATAAATCATTTCAAAACTTTTCCCACCTTTAATGTGACCTATAACCTGTACAATTCAATTGAAAAACAAACAAATCTGTTAGGGGAAAAATATAAAAAAATAAAAAATGTACAATACGCTGGTTGCATAATTGTGCACACCCCTAAAGTAATACTTTGTTGTGTGTGCACACCCTTAAACTAATACTTTGTTGAAGCGCCTTTTGATTTAATTACAGCATTCAGTCTTCTTGGGTACACACCTGCCATTAATTAAAGAGACTCTGATTAACCCCAAATAAAGTTCAGCTGTCCTAGTAGGATTTTCCTGACATTTACTCAGTTGCCTGCTACAGCAAAAGCCATGGTTTACAGAGAATTTAAAAAGCATCAAAGGGATCTCATTGTTGAAAGATATTTGACTCCCGCTTGTAATTCTGTTTATGCTGATAAGCATTAAGTTGGAAGGGTTAGACTTTCCTGTAGCATTCTTTCTTCCCCAATTAAGGTAAAAACAGTGTGCTTCCTACTGTTCAGCAGACGAGTGTATTGTGCTCTGCACCTCCAAACAGTGCATTTCTCAATAAACTAAGTGAAACAAGCGTGCCACAAAAGGGAATTGGAAAATGGGCTCTCTGCATTGTAAATTGAGAAGCAGGCAGGGAACTGTGTATTTTTAACAGTAGGGCCTAGGAGCAGAGTACTGGGCATATAAAAAGAAACAAAAAAGCGTGCTTGTAACTCATACCTGCACATGCTGCCTCTAGGCATCTCCTTTACTGGTTTAGCCTTGCTCTGTTCATTTTGCTCGCTCTGCGCCCCACCCTGCCCCCATATCCCACTTGCCCTCGGTAGTACTATGTTTATAGTACCACTGGCACGCCCCCTTAATTAGCTAACCAACTACACATGCTCCTAGAACCCAGCAAACTCCTAGCATAATAATACACCCACTATCCACCCCACTATCCATATTAACCCACCCATAGCTATTCTATTCTCTCTAATCTTTTATCCACCACATAAACTCAATACAAACCCTACCCTAGTAATTTACTATGACTTCAGCTAAAACACTAATTCTGCTACCCTTGGTACCCCTGCTATTAATTCCTTATCACCTAAGTTCTTATGAATATGTACAGCATCTTGAAATCCAATACCCAAACTCTCAAACAGACAACAACCCAGAATTTAATAAGTTTATCCACCACATAACCACCCCCTCTCCTAATTCCTCGTCCCCCAATTACCATCACCAGACTAAATACTGCTACATTAGCTTAAAAAACAAAAGGTACGAAAAAATCATAAACTAATTTTTAAGACTCATATGCAACTTAAAAATTAATCTTATGAGGGATGGAGACATCCACCCATCCTTGGCCCATCCACAACAGTAGACCCAAGCACACCATCTAACAACCCAACGTGTACTACCCAGATTGATAGACTTCCAAACTCATTTCTGGTCTGCCATCTCAACATCAGAAGCTTAAACAACAAGATTCATAGCCTACATGTACTCTTAGCTGTTCACTACCCTGATATCCTCTGCCTCACAGAAACCTGGCTAAAACCAATAACCAAAGATAATGAAATAACCCCCCCACAGTACAACATCCTTAGACTGGACCAGGTCTCCAGGAAAGGTGGCGGGGTAGCTGTACTATACAAGTCAACCCTAACAATAACAATTGACACCCAACAGCCACCCCAGTTTGGCAATGCAGAAATTCTCATCACCAAACTAATAATAAACAAAAATAAATGCAGATACATTGTCTGCATTTATATTCCACTAAGAATGATAATACTCTAGAAAATATCTTACATTGGCTAGCTACTAACTATCCCCAGAAAACCATTGTCTTGCGGGACTTTAACATTGATTGGAACACCTGTTCCTCTGAAACTCCGTCCACCCATTTAAACCTCCACAGGTTTACTCAGATCATTGCCACCCCCACCAGATTTAGCAAAAATAGAGTCAAAGATAGTATCCTCGATTGGATATTTATTAACAGCCACCCCCAAAAGTACAAGTCAGGTACATTACCCGATGATCTAAGTGATCACTGCCTTACCTATATTATTAGGCTCAAAGCCGACATTCCCAACCAGCCCACCTACAAAACTATAAGAAACGTCAGGAACTTTAACCTTGACAACTTCCAAAAAGAACTCAAAGCATGTAATTGGAATGTCTTGAAACAACTTCCATTACAAGAAGCAGTTTGAGTACTTCAATACCAAATTTCTGGCTATCATTAACCACCATGGTCCTACCCGTACCATCCGTGTAAAAGCCACTATTGCACTGTGGCTATCTAAAGAAACCAAAAACAAAATTAAACTAAGAAACAATGCCTTGGCCAGGTGGCATGTTACCAAAGCCTCTATGGAAAAAGTAGGATACCGTCAGCTAAGGAACCAGACAAAAAAATCTGTCATTCTAGACAAAAAAAATCACTACACCCTCCTACAACAAAAATATCAGCTAAAACCTCAAAAGTTCTGGGCTGGTATTAATGATCTTCTCCACCCAGGCCATTCTGCCACTCCTAACCCATTAGCTGCCCTTGATAAATCCCCTGTTGAAATTGCAAACAGCTTCAACTCCTTCTTTACTGAAACTATCCAGTCTCTAGCTACCCATCTCACTCCATTGGACACAAACACCAGCTCTGGCACATCTAGCCCAGATCCACCCAGCACCCAACCCATCTTTACCTTTCAAACCGTACCTACCAACCTGATCCGGACCTTACTCAAAAAGCTAAAACCTACTACACTAGCTGCTGACCACCTCCCAGCTGAATATCTTCAAAAAGCAGCTGATGCCATAGCAATTCCCATTTCTATTCTGATCACCAGATCCATCTCAGAAGGATCCATCCCAGCAATATGGAAAATATCACATGTTATACCTCTCCATAAAGGAGTAAGTTCCACAGAATTATCTAACTTTAGACCTATAGCCATTCTTTCACCACTAGCTAAAATCATGGAAAGATGCATACACAAACAAATCATGCACTTTCTTATTCAAAACGGAAAGCTCGCCGACTCTCAGCATGGCTTTAGGCCATTCCACAGTACCACCATGGCTCTTCTATCTTTCCCTAATGTCATCAATCTTCATAGTCACAACAACAAACTATCTTCAGTACTCATCCTAGATCTCTCAAAAGCTTTGCATATGGTCAAACATCAGCTACTGCTCAATACCCTACAAACCATCGGTTTAGACCAACATGCAATACAATGGTTTCACTCCTATCTAAACGGTAGACAGCAGGCTGTCTTATGGCAGAGCAAGCTGTCATCCCAACTTCCTCTAACCCTAGGTGTCCCACAAGGGTCCATACTAGGTCCCCTTCTTTTCTCTATCTTTACTAATGATCTGCACACCACCATCCCAGGAGCCACCTGCATCCAATATGCAGATGACTCAATGCTAATATGTTCCGTCTCCTCTCCTACACAACTTTTAACCCTCACCGGGACCACTTTCAGCATGGTAGAAACATGGCTGGCTAATCGCTGCCTGCTTCTACATCCTAACAAAACCAAGTTACTACTTTTCCTCTCCTAACCATAGAATTCCTCCTCCTTCCTTCAACATCAAATCTGGCAATGACACCATTATCTCCCCTGATGACCCTACAAAGCTTCTAGGTGTAATAATAGACAACAGCCTTAAATTTGATAAACATGTCAATCACACTATTAAGTCCGTCAACAAAAAACTTGTCTCCCTGTATAGAGCCAAACCTTTCCTCACCCCCCCAGCTAGGGTAGCTATTGCAAGATTACACACACTTCCTCTCTACCCTTACGTATGCCTCCCCTGTACTCACCAACCTATCCAAAACTGATCTCAACAAATTATCAGGCTGTTACAATCATATAGCCAGATTTTCTACAGGCATGGCTTTTAGGACCCACCATTGCCAGAACCTCAAAGCAAAGGGATGGCTAGAGTATCCTACTCTTCTACAGTTCAACCAGCTTATAGTAGCACATATAATACTCCATCAACCTGATAACACCCCTGCCCTCAAACATATTCTTACCCCTCATAGTACCCCCAGGCCATTATGCTCAGCTGATAAACTAATGATACTGACGCAAAAATCCAACAACTCTGTAGGCGATGCTATATTTGCCAACTCGACCAGTAAAATCTGAAATCTACTCCCTACTACCGTTACCAAGGAAACCTACACTACCCATATTTAAAAGAGAACTAAAAAATATCTCACATCTCATTGGCTGTGCTCTTGTTCTAAACCTGACTAACAACTTCACTAATACATGTCTTGCTACCCAACTTGCTGTTTAGCCAAGTATCTATGCCTCATAGCATTTGAATATCTAAGCATTGTGAATTATGAGATCTGATTGTATTCTATGTTCACATTTTCTGATATGTCTTTGCCAATCAGATGTAAGTCTGCACATTGTGTATATTGATATCTGCCTGTATTCTTTGTCTGTATTTTTCTAAACATGTCTGCCTGAGTTTATCACTCAGTGATGTATGTACTGTCTCTTTTTTTGGTATGTGGAGCTTTTCTTCCCGGGCCTCCACTGAAAATGGGCATATATCCAGTTGGACAATCCCGGTCAACAAATGTAAAATAAAATAAAATAAAATAAAATAAATAAAATAAATAAACAAATAAATAAATAAATATCAGTCAGGAGAAGGGTACAAAAAAAATTTTCCACAACATTAGATATACTATGGAACACAGTGAAGACAGTCATCAAAAAGTGGAGAAAATATGGGACAACAGTGACTTTGCAAAGAATGGGACGTACCTCAAATAATTGATGAAAAGACAAGATAAAAACTGATCAGGGAAGCTGCCAAGAGACCTACAGCAACACTGAAGGAGCTGCAGGAATTTCTGGCAAGTACTGGTTGTGTATTACATGTGACAACAATCTCCCATACTCTCCATATGTCTGGACTATGGAGTAGGGTTGCAAGATGGAAGCCTTTTCTTACACAGAACAACACCCAGGCCTGGCTAAATTTTGCAAAATAATGCATCAAGTATCCCAAAAGCATTTGGGAAAATGTGTTATGGTCTGATGAGACCAAGGTTGAACTTTATGGCCACAATTCCAAAAGGTACGTTTGGCACAAAAACAACACTTCGCATCACCAAAAGAACACCATCCCCACAGTGAAGCATGGTGGTGGCAGTATCATGCTTTGAGGTTCCTTTTCTTCAGCTGGAGCTCGGGCTTTAGTCAAGGTGGAGGGAATCATGAACAGTTCCAAATACCAGTCACTTTTGGCCCAAAACCTTCAGGCATCTGCTAGAAGCTGAAGATGAAGAGGAATGTCACCTTTCAACACAACAGTGACCCCAAACATACATCCAAATCAACAAAAGAATGTCTTCACCAGAAGAAAATTTAAGTTTTTGGAATTGCCCAGCCAGAGCCCAGACCTAAATCCAATAGAAAATCTGTGGGGTGACCTGAAGACGGCTGTACACAAGAGATGCCCTCACAATCTGACAGATTTGCAGCACTTTTGCAAGAAAGAGTCGGCAAATATTGCCAAGTCAGGATGTGCCATGCTGATAGACTCCTACCCAAGAAGACTGAATGCTGTAATTAAATCAAAAGGTGCTTCAACAAAATATTAGTTTAAGGGTGCACTCATACAACAAAGTACAGTTTAAGGGTGACCACACTTATGCAACCAGCATATTGTATGTTTTTTATTTTTTATATTTTTCCCCTATCAGATTTGTTTGCTTTTCAGTTGAATTGTACAGGTTACAGGTCACATTAAAGGTGGGAAAAGATTTGAAATGATTTATTGCAGTCTCATTTTTTTTTCACAAAAACCTGGCATTTGAATAGGGGTGTGTAAACTTTTTCTATCCACTGTATATGCATGTATGGGTCCCAGAAACTTTGTTGAATGGTAGATTTATAGGTTCATAGGATGATACTAGGCTACTGGCCCAGAGACCCTTATAAGCCTAGCCAAGAATTTGGTCCATGTTCCCTCAAAGTCAGCACTTGTTTCCCCTGTCCAGCAGGGACACAGGTGGAATCCCAGGGGTGTATTTTCTGTTTCCCATCCAGTCATCCAGGTTCTTTTTAAAGAGGGCTAGAGTGGTACTCTGCTTGACATAGAGAGGGAGTCTATTCCACAGATGGGGGGATTCTTTGGGACACAAATCTATCCCACCAACAAGTTCTGTTAATGTCACAGACCAGGTTAAGACCTTGCGTGCAGGTTGTATGAGTGGAGTTTGACTTATGCATATACAGCAACTCCATCAAGGCTGGGTCTGAGATGACCTTGTACACCAGAAACAGGTCACCTCTGAGCAGTCTGTATGAGACTGAGTAGAGGGACAGGGCTTTTAGCCTATCTGTATAGGATAGGTGTTTGAGACCCTGGATTTTCCTGGTCAGGAACCTCTGTGGTCTCTCCAGCTGTTGCATGTGCTTGGCAAGGTACACACCGAAGGGGGCATTGTACTTGATAATGGGTCTGATAAGGGAGGAATACAGGGATGTTATGACCTCCTTGTTCCTGGATGAAATACCCTTATTTATGAGGCGGGCCATGTAGAAAGCCATTCATACAATGGAGGCAACATGGTGGTCAAAAGTCAGGTTGCTATCAACCTGGGTGCCCAAGTTCCTCACAACTGATTGCGTGATTAGTACATTGTTATTAGTGTGATAATTAGTGGGGATGCCATTTTCCCCAAAGGGGATAATGATGCATTTCTTGGCATTCAGTTTGAGGCCATGCTTCTGGCACTAGTCATTAGTTTGGGTAAGGCCCTCTTGGAGGATGTTCACATCACTATTTAAGACAGCGCCCAGCTTGCAGTCATCTGCAAACTTGGTCAATCACAGACCTCATAAAAGTATATCCCAAACAGTAGAGGTCTCAAGACCAATCCTTGGGGTACACTGCTCATTACTGGTCTACTACTAGAGGTTGCTTCCTCTATTTTGACTGAGTTGGTTCTGTCAGTGAGCCAGTTAGCTACCCATCTGGTAATATATGGGTTGATGCCTAGCTGTGAGAGTTTATCTATTATGCCCGAGTGGGGACAAGTGTAGAAGACTTTGGCTAGGTCAAGGTAGGCAGTGTGCAATGTCTTCCCCTCTTCCATGGCTTTGGTGACTGTTTTCAAGAAGTCAACCAAGTTTAACAGGCATGATCTCCCTTTGACAAAACCAAACTGTGTGGGGTCAAGTGTTTGGAGGTTGCCAATGTCCTTGTTTATAAGGTCCATGATAATGTGTTCCATGGCCTTGCAGATCAGGCTAGTTAGGCTGATGAGCCTATAATTGCCTGGGTCAGTGGATGCTTCACCTTTGTGTAGAGGGATGACAGTGGCTGTCTTCCATTCAGCTGGGATGAAGTCGGTGCTCAGGCTTTGGTTGAATAGGGTGCCTAATGGAGCTGAGAGCTCATGCGGGAGTTCATGTAGGATACAGCCAGGGATGTTATCGGGTCCCATGGAAACTGTATTTTTTGCTTTTGAGAGGGCATTTAAGACCTGCTTCTTGGTGATAAGGGGAGGAGGGCAGGTGCTGGGGATGTCCTGGTTTACTGATGGGGGACAAAGGGGTGATGGTTTCACTGAATCTGCTTGCCAGCAGGTTGGTTATAGCTATGGTGTTTGTGCATGTGGTATTCTTGACCACCAATTCAGACCAGATTTGGGAGTTACCTTTGAGATTGTGGACATATGTGAAGAAGGTCTTGCGATCATCCTTAGTGGATGTGGCCAATTTGGACTCAAAGCTAGCATTAGAGGATTTCATCAGTGACCGTATTTATTTGTTCAGATAAAGGAGAGATTGCTTCCGATTTGGCTCCTGCTCCTTCTTGGTCCTGTACAGCAACTTTTTTCTTTTATTATAGAGCTTGTTTATTGCTGCTGTCCACCAGACAGATTTACTCTAACGTGAGGAAGATGATTTGGTCCTGTCAGGTATTGCTGAGTCCATACAGGTATGAGGTGCTCATATAGTTTTTGGTGTAGGCTTGGACACTAGTGCTAGTTCCAACTGAAGGGACAGTGGCTGTAAAACTGCTTATACCTGCTCTGAGGAGACTGTAGTCAGCTTTGGAAAAGTATTTTTGTTTGACCCTGACAAGGGGGGGGGGGGTAAGGGGAGATGGTGACTTCAAAAGTGATCACTTTGTGGTCAGATCTTACCAAAGAGGATGACATTGTAGGAGTGCTACAGTGGCTACTCATGTTGGTTAGGACCAGGTCCAGGATATTTTCATCTCTTGTAGGGGTGTCGACCAGCTGATCCAATGTATTGGCATTGACGAAGTCGAGGAATCTCTGGGCATTCATGTTTGGACTAGAATAGGTCTTCCACTCTATGGTTGGGTAGTTAAAGTCACCCAGGATCAGGGTACTTTGGTTAACATCAGTTTAATCGACACAATTTAGTTAACTAAATAGATGATTGATAGGTGTGTGAGATCAACAATCCCCCAACAAGGGAATATACCCTTTTCCCCTGGGATTTTGTGGTCTTGCAGTTAGAATACATAATTAGCAGGGGTGTGTGGAGGGCTTGCCACACTGCAAAAAAAGGATGCCTTCTGTGTGTGTTTTTTTTAAGTTTTGCATGTTCTGAAATAATCGGCATACACACACACACAAATATGTGCATATACATATATATACAATTATACATATATGTGCATATGCATATATATATAAATATAAATATATATATATATATATATATATATATATACACACACACACACACACACACACACACACACACACACACACACACACATATAAGTATATGTGCATATACATATCAATGTGCGTACATGTACATATCTATATCTATTTTTTATTTTTTATTTATTTAAGGCCTGTGGAGAAATACTCCAGATGCATGTGTTTGGGAAGACCATATATGTCCGAAGTTTTGAAATTCCAAAAAAAAAAAAAAAAAAAAAAAACCAAGAAAATAAAACAAAACAACTTACCTGTACTTCTCCTGCACCCCCCACACCTCCTGCTACTTATATATACCAATTCCGAGATCTCACTACAGTGAAGAAAATGGCAAATCCTGGGTTCTGCGCTATATGGCAATCCCAATAGACAGTTTTCGGAGTTTCTAAACTTCGCAAATATGGTCTTGGCTATATGGTCTTCAGAATTTTGAAATTTTGGTGATCTGATAGGGAACTATATTTATTTATTTATTATTTATTTGCAGTTGTTTAACCAGGATAGTCCATTGGGCCAGAAGAACCCGTTTTCAATGGAGTCCTGGGGAGAAAAGCTCCACATACAGATTACACAAAGGTTAATACAAACATAGATTACATGAAGATTACAGAGGTAAGCAAGACTAAGATTAATATACACACATAAAATGCATGATGACTACAGAGGTAAAACAGACTGATCAAAATTTTTTCCAAGTTAAAAATTTTTTTTTTTTTTTTTTGACAGGTAGTTGGGTTCAGAAAGGAAAGGAGTTGCTGGATACTAGTAGGGAGTTGTATAAGAGAAGGAAACAAGAATTTGTTACCTGGGATTTGAGAGAAGGAAGGGAACAGTGTTGAAGTAAGTGTAAGTTATGAGGGATGGGAGCAGGAGCATTCCCATGTGGAAGTTAGATAAGAGTGGAGTGATTTTTTAAAGGATGGGAGGCTAGTAGTGGTACGAATGGGGGGGGGGGAGTTTCATAGGCGTGCAAGAGAGTGTGACAGGAGGTATTGGGGTATATATATATATATATATATATATATATATATATATATATATACTTTACAAGCTCGAATTTTCAAAACTTCGAACTGCAAATAGTCGAGATCATAAGATCGAAGTTCTGAAACAAGATTTGAATCTGTCAATTTTCATTTGTCTACTGTATGACTTGGGGAAGTCACTTAACCAGACAGTGTTCCTGGGTTACTCCTGAAAAGAGACACTTTGTCTAGTGAGTTTTTCAGGTTAGCAGCAAGAGAACTGTTAAGGTAAAGAGAAACAACAAATACATCATAAGTAAAAGGTTTCCTTTTTTGAGCCTTTGTCCCCCCTTGTTTTTGGCTGCCCAGATTTCTTGAACAGTGAAGTGGAGAGATATTTCTGTCTCTTCATAGTAACATTTTTAGCTTTTTGGGAAATAGCTGTTGGTTGCAGTGACTAAATAATGACAGGCATGTGTGAGTTTTATACTTTTGTATACTTCAGAAAATGCTTGCTAATGCAACACTTGTTGTAGCAGCAAGTCCGATATCTGGCTGTTAGCACAGGGGATTAAAGCAATGGCTTGTTAATGGGCTGCCTCCTCTTCCAAGGTACAGAGTTTGAATCTTATCACTTTCTGTGGCCTACGGTGGGACCTTGAACAAGTCATTTAACCAGATAGAGCAACTGGGAATCTGGGCTTGTCTGCTTAATGGTCTCCTGGACTGCATGCCTATTAACTACCTGTGAATGTGTAACTTCCTATGTATAAAACAGAAATAATTAAAATCTGCTCATGTTTTGAGTCTAATTTTTGAGCTAGGAAGTTGGGAGGGCAGATGGAAGTTGCAATAGGTTGCAATGCATGGCTCTGACTTTAAGCCAGGATACATTTTTGGATTATTTATGAATTTATTAATTTACTTGATCTCAAGCAAATATTTGAGGTCTATGGTCATAGAAGTGGTTGCAACTGATGGATTTGTGTGTGTGCAAATTCCTGGTTCCTGCTGTATCCTAGAGTTGTTATGGTATAATGAAAGGAATTAATTGTAGTAATCAGAAATGTCATCATATAAGCTATGTTATTTGGTTCTTTTACTATGATAATTTGTTTTCTTGTTTTGTTGACTGTTGACAGTATGTTTATTTGGCTGTGAATACACTGCATGGCATGGTCCATGTGTTTAATATTCTAACTATGAATACATTTTTAATTTAGCTTATTTTTCTGCAGGGACATGGATGTGAAATGCAGTGTGTTGGAATATAACAGTTTGTATATAACCTAGTGCAGATCAATAAGTCTATGACCTGTTAATGCATCACTTCCTATACTGAGAGTTTGATTCCCATAGCCTCTTTTGTGTACTGTGTGACTCTGAACAAGTTGCTTCAGACAGTATTTCTATGCTGCCTCTGAAACTGCACACTTGCATGCAGTGTGCTGTCTCTGGTTGTTAGTAAATAACCACATTTGTCTTTTGAAATCCTGCACCTTTCACATAGCTTCTAATTAGTGTTGCACTATATGCTCTTTGACTAGGAATCCACTATGTATGTTGTAGTTTAATGGGCTGCCAGATGCATTTTCAATAAATGTCAGAATAAATGTGTTTCAAGGGAAGAGAAATTTACTGTTATTTATACTAAGTATGTTTTCACTGTTAAAGTGATTTTGTTTTGTTTAGGAAATGGCTGCCAGTGTTGTTACTGTAAATATTGAAATTAAAGTTTTAAATTAAATCCAAATCTCTGATTTTTGTAAATGTAAATAATAAAATAGAATGTGCACTCACAGGTCTGATCAGTGTTTTATGGGAACTGGGGACATGCAGCCAAGTAATGGGACATTGGTATGGCTGGGGGCATTGGTCCACTACCCTGCTTAGGGACTCATTTGACTATGATCCATCTCTGTCCCCAAGTATAGACTCATGGGCCATATACTGCATTATAAAAATTGAAAGTTATTTATCTGTCATGTGGCAGAACTTTACCGCTGCTCACCAGCTATGTGAATTTTGTATCTGAGGGTCATGCTACATTATTCTGAGAAATTTGCTGTAATAACACCCTTAAGGTTACAGAGAAATGGTCCTTTATTGTTAGGTAGCATCAGTAGGCTTATGTAGCCATATGGATGCTCTGGTTTTATTTGTTTCACACAAAAAATATATTTATCATTTTTTTTTTCAAGAGACAAACTTAGTATATATCGGAATCATGTAATCTAGATGTTCTTATGAAATTAAAACCAACAATAATATTCTTTTCTATGAAAAAGTATTTTCTTTCATTTTAATATGTTATATCAAAACATACATATTTTAATTGCTCTGACAAGCATGCCATTTTGGAGATTCTCTTGTCTACCTTCCCTCAAAGGTATTAGACTGTGCAAAAAAAAAAAAATGAAACTAGGCCTATCAAGGAGTCTTGCCTGGAAAACTTCACGATAATATCTTGCAACTGTACAGAGATATCTTGCTGACATTTAATGTTTCAGTATTTTTTACAGACTGACGTATTCAATATTTTTATGCTTCAGCTATATATGCCTCCATGTTTTCAACATTTGGCCTTCTGACTTTGGTCTTTCTGCTGCTGGTCTTTTAGCATTTGAGGTTTGGCAGTGCTCTCTGTGAAGTACTGATCATTGAATAAAAAAACTCACTAATCTCTCTTCTGTAATGTTTTGTGCTGGCTGTGTCTGTTAGCAGTGCATTGTATAACAGTGTTGTATGTACACATTATATTAATTGCCTTAACCGGTTGTCTGTAGTTCCATTTGCCTTGTGGCATAAATCATATCTTAAAAAGGATCAGTTTGAGCTGGCCTACCTGTAAGTTTATCAGACAGTAAGTAAGTAAGAAAAACTAGATCAGGGCAGACCCCCAATGAGAATTAAATGTATACCTTTATTGTTGGAGACATAAATGCCAGCATACATATGTCAAGTGGAATCCTGTACTCCCTTAACCCAGTCTGTCTTACAGCTCTAAATTGTGGGTTTAGTTTAGTTTAAATGTAACATCCGAGTCTGGATTAAGAACCACATTTATATAATCTCCTAATGTTATGTCACAGTAGAGCATCTCAGTGTTTACATTCCCATGTCTTCAGATATATCTTGACAGACTACCTCATAGAAAATTAAGAGACATAAATGTGCAAGCAATCCACTGCAGGACTAGCCATCCAGGGTGGTAAATCTTGGCTCTAGATGATTGTCACCAGTGAAGTGACACCCTGACTCCATGTGTAAAAATGGGAAAAAGGGGTTGTGGATGGCTGGATAAATGTGTAAGCATTATGCTAAACATTTTCAAGAAAATATATATTGGATGTGGTGGAAAGTGAAAGGCCAGGTAATCTGAATATAAAATCATTGCTTTACATGAATAATAGAAACTTAGTATATTTAGAGAAAGTACAGTTATGTAAAATCTTACCATAATAGTAGATGTCCTTGCCTTTGCTTTTAAAAGGTACGCCGAATGTCACCCAAATGCTCTTTGTGTAGTGTAGGCCATAAAGGTGACATTCAGGCCTACCATAATCAAAATTTAATGTCCCAGTAGGAACACAGTCCAAGAAATCCAAGAGATAACCTCTACATCCTGGAAGGAAAAAGACTAGGGGGATGGAGGGATGGAGGGAGTGAATACTGCAGCAGTGAAGGCAAGGCCATCTACCGTTATGGTATGATTTTACAAAACTGCACTATGTCCTTACATTCACTGCTGCAGTATTCTTAACAGATGCGTGAGTTCCAAAGCTCAAGAGGAAACTTGGGAGGGTAAAGGTGCAGAGAAGCATCCTAAAAAAACATAGAGAACGGCACTAGCAAAACCAGCCGTAGCTCTAGAGATATCATCCAACTTGTAGTGCTTGGTAAAGGTAAGCACAGAAGTCCAGGTAGCTGCTTCAAGAATAGAATAGCATCTAAGCCCTTGAAAAAAGCACCAGAAGAAGCCACAGCTCTAGTATAATGAGCCTTAAATGAAGAACAAAGGATCATGCCATGAAAAGTTTAACAAAAGGAAATAGCCTTAAAAATCCAAGAAGAAATAGTTTGCTTGTATACAGCACGTCACAAAGATCTAGGCTGAAAAGAAACAAATAACTGATCAGATTTTCTAATAGCCTTAGTCTTATCCAAATAAACCCTGAGTTGTCTATGCACGTCCAAATTATACAGTGCCCTCTCACTGTCGGATTGTAGACAGGGGAAAAATAGGCAGATTAATAGACTGATTCAGTGATAGCTCATTAACAACCTTGGGCATAAAAGAAGGGTTAGTGCACAAGGACAGCCTGCCCTCATAAAGACCAAAAAAGGAGGACAAGCCATAAGGACCTGCAGCTTAGACACCCATCTGGCAGAATTAAGAGCTAACAGAAGAGCCTGAGTCACCTTCTCCAAAACAAAATTAAGATCCCAGGGAGGAGGAACAGTCTTCCTGGGAAGTGTAATATTAAGGACACCTTTAAGAAATTGTTTAACCTCAAATCTAAAAGCTAAAGGAGGAGAAAAGGGCAGACAAGCAGAGATAGCTGATAAATGGGCCTTAATAAAAGAATAGGCCAAATCAGCACTAAGCAACTCAGCACATTTTCAGAAAAAAGGTGCCTGTCTTGTCTTTCAGCTTTTCCTGGTTAGGGGTTGCCACAGCGGAACTCTGGTTTGCTAATGATTGGCAGTTGAGTTTTACGGTGCCGAGGTGCCAGCCTGATGCCCAACCTTCAAAGAAGGCACACCCATTCACACATGCACCTACCTGCATGTCTTTATATGTCAACTCAACCACGGGGAGGACATGCAGACTCCACACAGAAGGCGCTCCAGCCGAGAATCGAATGGGAGAACCTCTTGCTGTGAGACGACAATGCTAACCGCTAAACCACCATGGCCTAGAAAAAAGGTGTCTGTAAGAAATCAAAATCTTATCGCCCATAGTGGCAGCTGAAGCGTGGACAGGAGGGGATGGATGAGAGATCCCCTGTCTTGTGTGATTAGATCCACCCTGTGAGGTAATGTGTGATGATTGCCCCTGGCTAGATGCAGAAGTAGAGGGAACCAGTGCTGTCACAGCCAAAAGGGAGTCACCAACAAGATTATGGGAACATCTTGTTGAATCTTGAACAGGACTTTTGGAATGAGAGGAAGGGGATAAATGCATAAAGAAACATCCCCTTCCAAGAAAATGAGAGGGTATCCACCTTCCATACCAGAGGACCTGGGATTCTGGCAGAAAACAGAGGATGTTGTCTGTTCAGAGGGGAGGCAAAAAGATCCATTTGAGGAGTATCCCACTGGTGGATAATGTCCAGAAACACATCCCTCTGAAGCATCCATTTGTGGGACTGAGTTAAGAACCTGCTCAGAGTGTCTGCCACAATATTCTGACTGGAAGGGATATAAAGTGCCTGAAGAGTCACTTGATACTTGACGGCAAGATTCTACACCAGAAGTGCCAATTGACAAAGAAGGTAAGATCCCCTTCCTCCCTATTTGTTGATATACCACATCACTGTGGTATTGCATGTGAACACCTTGAGAGGCCCTGGAGAGAAAAGAGGATGAAAGGTCTGAAGAGCCACCAGTAGAGCTCTCATCTCTTTGACATTAATGTGCTCCTTCTGATGATGGGGCTATCACATCCCATTTACTTTTAGGGACCCAAATGTCCTGAGAGAGAAGAGAGGGATGAAAAGGGATCCCTGGATTCAGAGACAACTACTGAATCCACCAATGAAGTTCTTGTCTGAGACAAGGAAGAAGAGGAACCACAAAGTCTAGAGGATGTGCATGTTGGAGCCATACTGACTTCAGAAACCACTGAAATTTTGTCATGTGAAGTTTGGACTGAGGGAGCATCAGAATGGTGGATGCCATGAAACCCAGAGCTCTCAGAAACTCCCTGGTGGCAATGGAAGCAAAAGGAAGAAGATTATGAAAGAAATGAGAGTTAAGGCCTTTGGAAGGGGGCAGAGATACAGCCATTGGCACTGTCTGAATCTTCTACCCCAGAAAAACATGATCCTGAGAAGGAGTCAGAGTAGACTTTTTGAAATTTTTGTTGAACCCCAGGCTCTGAAGAAGGGAAACAGCAAAATGAAGATTTTGCAAAAGGGTCTCTGAAGAGGACCCCCTTAATCAACAGGTCATCTAAGTAAGGAAATATTTCGATCCTCAAAGCCTTAAAAAAGCAATCCCAGGAGCAAGGTATTTGGTGAACACCCATGGGACAGTAGAAAGGCCAAAGGGCAAAGCAGAGAACTGAAAATGTCAGGAAGCAACATAGAAATGCAAAACCCTCCTGAAAAGAGGATGGATCTGAACATGGAGATAAGCATTCTTGAGATCCAGGAACACCATATAGGGCTGAGGGAGAAAGACAGGAAACAGAATCTGAAGGAACAACATCCGAAAGGAAAGCACTTTTAGAAAAGTATTTAGATGAGAGAGTTCTATAATAGGTTTCCAAGTGCCATATTTTCTGGGCACTAGAAACAGTCTTGAGTAGAACTCTTATCCCCTTTGGGACACAGACACCTCCTAAATAGTACCCTGAATCAAGAGATTTTGAAGACCCTCTGGGAAAAATAGAAGTTGTTCCCAAGGAGGCTGAGGAGTGCCCATAAAAGGAGGATGGTATTTCCACACCATGAAGCACCCCTGATTAATAATCGACAGAACCCAAGAATCCTGAGCGATCTGAAGCCACACAGGAAGAGAACGAGAAAGGTGAAGAGAAAGAGGAATGTGGATGGGAAGAGAGGGACAGTCATTTAGCACGTGGTTTGTCTGGAAAGAAAAGCTTTGGAGTCCCTGAAAACTGAGTAACTTTAGCAGGAGGAGCCAATTTGTGACTCCTCCTACTGTTAGTAGAAGGGCAGGATTGTCTAAAAACAAAGGCAGGGTTAGCGAGATAGTTCCTCTAGAATTAAGGCATAGGAGAAACAAACACATGTTTAAGCTCCTGTAAGACCTTAGCATTATCCTGAAGGGACTTAAATGAACCAGCAGCAGCTTCCTCAAACAAAAGTTTACAATCCAGAGGAGCATCCATCAACTTAGCTTTAATATCATCAGGTAGAGGTTGAAGCCTAAGCCAAGAATACCACCTTAACATCTTAGCTGTTTGGTAAGTTATATACAGTCAGCATTTGAAGAGATAGTTTGTAGAACATACCAGTGAGTAAAGATTTATTTTATTAAACATTGAAATCAAGTCTGCTTATTTATTAAAGGAATAGAATGATGTGTATGCAACTTTTCAATGCAAAAATACTACATTAAAGAGATGTTAGAAAAAAAAAAAAATAGAATAAAACTCTTACAGACATGGACTTTTCCTAGTAATCCAAGCTGCTAAAGGCACCTTAAAAAGATGCAACAGAGCCAAGATCACAAACTACTGAACACAAACCTCATCTCAAACTCAAATGGATCCCTACCTAACTTAAACCTTAATCTTGATGATGCATGGTAAAAGTTAATAACATATAACAGAAAATAAACTATGTAATGAAAAAACTGAATCTAACTAAAAATTATGCAAAAAAAAAAAAGCTTACACTGTGAACCCTCACTAATGATGGACTCCATGGCAGTGTTGATTCATAGGTTCATAGGTTCCTAGGTAGGTACTAGGCTATTAGCCCTAGGGCCTATATAAGCCTAGCTAAAAAGGTACTCTGGCTTTCGCCACCCAAGAAAATTTTTTTTCCTGTGCCTCTGTCGAGCAAAGCCCCAGAGGTGATCCCGGGGTGAATTTCCTATTTCCCATCCAATCATCAAGATTTTTCTTGAAGAGTACTAATGAGGAGCTTTGTTTGATATAGATAGGTAGTTTGTTCCAGAGTATGGGAAATCGCTGGGACAGGAATCTATCCCTCCAGCATGTTCTGTTTATTGTGGTGACAAGGTTTAGGTTCCTAGAGCATGTAGCTTGGAGGGATTGGGATTTCTTTAAGTGGAGCATGTCCAGCAGCTCTGGGTTTGACATAGCTTTGTATGTTAGGCAGAGATCACCTCTGAGTAGGCGATATGCGACGGAGTAAAGCTGGATTATTTTTAGACGGTCTGCGTAGTGCATCAGTTTGAGGCCGGTAATCCTCTTTGTGAGGTATTTCTGTGGCCTTTCCAGTTGTTGTAGATGTCTTGTGAGGTACATATCAAAAGGGACGTTGTACTCTATAATATGTCTAATGAGTGATGAGTAGAGGGAACAATGACCTCTTTCTTCCTGGATGAGAAACCTTTTGTAATGAGGTGTGCTACGTAGAAGGATTTCCTGACTACTGTGGCAATGTGATTATCAAAGGAGAGACTGCTGTCCACCTGTGTCCCAAGGTCACTTATCACACTTTCAGTATTAAGTAGACTACCACCTATGTGGTAGCTCATGGCTACAGAGTTTTTACCAACAGGGATGACAATGCACTTTTTGGCATTGAGCTTGACACCATGGGTTTGACACCAGCATCTGTCTCAGTGAGGCCCTTTTGTAGGATGTCCACATTGTTAGGAGTTTCAGTTATGGCTTCTTGCTTGCAGTCATCTATGAACTTCGTTAGCCAAAGACCTTCTGTGTTAGTCTGTACTTCAGAAAAGTAGATACCAAACAGGAGAGGACCCAGGACTGAACCCTGTGGTACTCCACTCGTCACTGGTCTGAAGTCAGATTTGGAGTCTGCTACTTTCACAGTGTGGGTTCTGTCAGTCAGCCAGTTGGCAACCCATCTTGTGACATAGGGATTTATACTTAGTTTAGTGAGTTTATCTATAATTCCAGAGTGGGGGATGGTGTCAAAAGCCTTGGCAAGATCTAGATAGGCTGTGTGAACCACCTTACCCTCATCTACGGCTTTGGTGACTGCTTCAAAGAAGTCTATCAAGTTTAGGAGACATGATCTGCCTTTTAGAAACTGGGTGGGGTCCAGAGTTTGGAGATTACCAATGTCTCTGTTTATAAGTTCCATGATGATATGTTCCATTGTCTTGCAGACCAGGCTCGTTAGGCTAATGGGGCGGTAGTTCCCGGGGTCCATGGTGGCTCCCCTTTTGTGGAGTGGGATAACCATCACTGTGTGCCATTTAGTGGGCACAAAGCCTGAGGTGAGGCTATGATTGAACATGGTACTTAGGTGGGGTGCCAGTTCATTCTGTAGTTCGTGTAGAACGCAGCCTGGGATGTTGTCAGGTCCCATGGGTGCTGTGTTCTTGGCTTTGGAGAGTGTGGTTTTTACCTATGCAGCCGTATTTACAAGAACTTTGCATTCTTCTGGTATAGAGATGGGCCCTTTAGGGGGTGAGAGAGGGGTAAAGTTAGCACTGAACCTATCTGCTAGGATGTTGGCAATATCAGTTGGTTCTGTATATTTAGTGCCATTGTGCTGTAACTCAGAGCAGATCTGAGTGTTGCTACTGAGAGTCTTGACATAGCTATAGAATGCTTTGTGGTTGTCTTTGGAATCAGTGGCAATTTTGTTTTCGTAACTAGCTTTGGAGGATTTTATGAGGGATCTCAGTTTCTTATTGAGGCTGACCAGGGAGTTCCTCCAGTCATGGGATTTTACTCTTTTTTGCAACAGTTTCTTTCTTCTGTTGTAGAGTTTGTTTATGACAGGGGACCACCAGATTGGCTTCCTTTTTTTGGAGGATAGCATCTTGGTTCTGTTAGGGATAACACAATGATGAACAATTGATGAACAAAGATACTTCAGACAAACTTCTAAGCAATGAAAGAAAAGCACCAAAAATAGAATCAAAATTCTATAACATAACCAAAGGTAACCCCTCCCATTCAGAACCACTCTACTGCTAAGGCTACCTGTATAAAGAAACTAGTTCAAACCCACATCCTATTTATTTACTTATTTATTAACATTTGATTTTTATTTATTGATTATTGAAATGAATGAAAAACAACAATGAAAACCAAACAAAAAATACAAATATAAAACAGATAAATGGAGTAAACTGAAGGCTGAGCTATGATAAAAGAGTTAATCTGGAACTCCAAAATATAGGAACTCATTTTGTGATTCATTTCTATGCAAATCATCACAAAACTTTCTCTCAAAATCCAGAGAATCAGATATTTTATTTATCACATCTTAGATCCCCATATAGTTTACATTCCATAGCAAAGCTGTATGCATTTTCCTCCATTTAACACACATTCTTTAGTTATATCAAGAAAAATAGCAGACTCAAGGCTGTAAAGTAATATATTTTCTTAACTTAAAATAAAACTTTTGTTTGCAGAATAAATCGTATGGCATACTTTAAAAAAACGACAACGTAGTTAAAAAAAACAGATCCATCTCACTTAGGCTCAGAGTTCTTGCTTTAGCAAACTAAACCATCTGCCTTCCTTTAAAACTGAACAGTATCAAGCTGAGTTTCTGTTCACGTTTATTACTAACAGTTTGAATCCTGCAGATTTCAAATGACTCAGCACTGGCAAACAAGACTCACTCCAAGGTTTTTGTCTCCGCCTTCTCTTCTGTGTTTCTCAGCTCTAATTCAGTTTGAGCCATTGTCATGCTTAGGGCTGTTTTTCTCAGTCTGACTAGCCCCACATCTCCTCCTTTGTCTCTACAATCTGTACCTACCTCACTAATACATAAGCTTCTTAGTAAACTAAAACCTTGCACCTATCCGATGCTAACCTTCCATCAGAATATGTAAAACTTGCGGCTGACGCAATTGCCTACCCAGTTAGCATTCTAATCAATAGATCCATCTCATAATCTGATGTCCCCAAACTCTGGAAAAATCTTTCATAATCCCCTTACATAAGGGTGGAAAAAACAATGAATTAAAAATTATCAGCTTATTTCTATTATCTTCCTGTATTTAAAATATTGGAAAAGTACATACACATACAACTACTAAAGCATCTTTCAGATAACAACCTCCTTGCACCTACCCAGCATGGATTTTGACTAGCTCATAGCACTGCCACTGCACTACTGTTCTTCACAGATAGCATGAATACAGCTATGGACACTGGCCAACTAACATCAGTAATCCTACTAGACCTATCAAAGGCCTTCAATACAGTGTTGCATTATTAACTGTTACAGCAATTATCAACTCTAGGATGTTCTCGACCTACACAAAAATGACAGTTCTCCAGTCATTTAACCAACAGATAGCAATGTGTCAGGTGGAAAACTAGTCTGTAAAAATACCAATTTAATAGAACAGGAGTCCCTCAAGGATCCATTCTCGAACCTTTGCTTTTCAACATTTTTATTAACAACCTTCATACTGTCTTCCTTCAAAGTACACTTATCCAGTATGCTGATGACTCCACTATTATCTCCTCCTCCAACAACTTTCAACATCACCTAAAAATTATACAAGATGCCTTCACCTCTATTTAAATCTTTTTAAATGAAGCACAATTACTACTTAATCCTAGTAAAACTAAGCTTCTATTGTTCTCACCAAAACCTCTTTCACATGACTTCAAAATATACTCTCGAAATAACACAGAAATTGAAATCATAACTCAGACTAAGTTATTGGGTATCATTATAGATGATGAACTTACCTTGGAACAACATATACTTAGTACTATTAAAAAAAATAATTTCAAGCTAGGTAAATTCTGTAGACACAAACAGTTTATGGACAATCCTACCAAAAATAATAAAAAAACACTTGCTGATAGCTTTCTGCTCCTTTCTTTCCTGTATGGGGCATCCATTCTCACCAACCTCCATACATCCCTAAAGAACAAACTTCAATCATGCTACTATAAAATAGCCAGATTTGCAACTGGCACATCTTATCACACACACTAATGTCATGTCCTCAATGAACTAAACTAGCTAGAATTTCCCCATTACCTTAACTTTGTACAGCTATCTTTTGCTCACAATATAGTTTACAAACCTGACTGCTACCCTGCATTAAAATCTATCTTACGGCTCGACACCCCGTACCAAAATCTGTATTCTGTTCTTTTAAATGTATTCAAACCTAACAAAAGAGCCGGACACAGCCTCTACTTCTATGCCATTGCAAGACTATGGAATGCCCTACCTCCAAACATCAGTGCCTTAGATTCCTTTAAGACTTACAAAATTACACTAAAAAATCACTTTCTCAACTCTCACATATGGCCTTACTCTTTAACTTAAGTCTACCATACTTAATCTGTCTCCTCTCACTTCCTCTTATACTTTCATACTTTATCTCATCTTCACCCATATCCCTATCCCATCACCTGAAATTTTGTACTCATCTACTTCTTTCGAATTCCTATTCCTTCCTATTTCTCCCGAACTACTTTAAATACAATGTCTTATCTTATTCTACTATACCTCCTTCTTTAACAAATCTCTCACTATATTTTTCTCCTATACCCCTCAGAATATATATCATCTTAACCTCCCCAACTTTCCCACTATAATACCCTCCTATATCTCTTTCAGTAGCTATCTACATTTACCTCCTTACCTTCACTTCCTCTCCTTCGGCAATCCCTCACTTCTATTACTATTTTTATACAATCATTTTCTCTTCTCTGTTTTTTACTTTCATTATTACTTAATTTCTACCCTTATGCGCTCAAAGCAAAATTAATATATTTTATGTCTTTTGTAGAACTAAATCTGCTCTGCCAGTAATGCTCATCTCAAAACTAGAATTTTAGACTGAACTTCTATAACTTGCTGCAATTGTTATCTATGTTCATGAAAAATTGTATTCTGTCTAGAGATATATGTGTACTTATGTTAACTGTAAAACTACTAATGTTCGAATTTGTATTAGAACCTATATAATATTTAGCTATAACTGTTAAATCCTTTATGTTTGTATTGTTTTTGGAGCTTTTCTCCCTGGGCCTCTGCTGAAAATGGGTTCCTGACTCAGATGGACTTTCACGGTCACCAAGTGTCAATAAATAAATAAATAATTCTCTCTCTCCCTCTCTCTCCCTCTCTCTCTCTGTCTCTCTCTCTCTGATAGCCCAGTCTCTGTCAGTCTGTCTGTTGCACTCTCTCTGTATCTGGCTCCCATTTTTACAAGAAGGGGACATGGCTTCTTCATTCAGGGCATGTGTGTGGAATCCTCCCACAATGCCAAGAGAATTCAGCTCTGTACCACCTACAGTGGTTGCTTGGGGCATTATATTAAATAACCCCCTGAGCTCAAGCCACTAGGTATGAGTGACATCAACCAGCCAGCCAGCTCCTACCACAGCCGCCACATGATATCCATGACACACAAGTACATTTCCTCCAAATAGTCTCCAAATATTCTTTAATTTGGGACAGTATCTGACAAGATTTCCAACCTGGAAACAGGCATAGCATCCTATTTGCTCTGTTCCATATATAGTCTCTTCTTTCTGGGTCACCAAGTTAGTCAGAGCATTAACTTTTCTGTTACAAAATTTTTATTTGCAGACTTGAAAAAGCCGGTTTTGATTTTGTTATTAACTCTTCCAGAGTATTGCATGAAGCAAATGACCTCAGCTGTTTACCTGTTTTGACTCAGAGTTTGCTTTGTAATGCATTGTCACTTTCCATTGTTTGACCTTGTTTTGAGTCAGAGTTTGCTTTGTAATGCATTGTCAGTTTCCATTGTTTGACCTTGTTCCCAGTTGCACACTGTCACTAATTTTTGCTCAGATTTATTGCTGTCTAGTTCTTTCTCTTCCACTTTAAGTTCAGCTTTGTGTTTCTACTCTCCAGCCTAGACTCTAGTGTGGCACAGTCTTTGCTGCATTATCACTTCCACAACAAATGCAGACTTGGCTATGCTTTCTACTGCCACAACATCAGCTTGCTTGATACTCTTACCATGTTGTTACACCAGCTTTGTCCCATTCATTGGCTCAGTTACTGACTTTTCATTTATAGTGATACTCTGCTTTTTTTTCTTGTAGAAGGGCCAGGTAACCACTGTTTTATTCTGTTTGACATTTTGATGTTGAGACTTTAATATCTGCAGTCTTCCTGAGAAGATCTTATATCAGAGACAGGTAGAGAGTCTGTTGATTTGGACTCTATGATGTGTCTAGATTCAACATTAAGTGCAGCTGAGACATGATACCTCAACAAGTTTGTTCCTGCTGCTTCATGTTCTATAACCATTTGTTCCATGATCACATCAGATGCACTATTCTGGCCATCAGTACAATTGTATTCAATTGTTTCTATGGATTTTACACTCCGACTGCCTCTGCTGTTCTCCATATTAGTAATCTCTCTTAGCTTCAGAGTAGGATAGTGTAAGTACCTATCTTATGAGGTAATTATTTTCATGTTGCAAGATTATTACAATGGTATGTCCTTTTTGTAAAAAAACAAGATTTGACTGACCTTGTTATAATTAACTGCTTGGTTCCTCTAAAGATTTGCTGTAGATTTTTTTAACTTCTAGATTCTTACAGTTAGTGTCTAGCTTGAGAATATCAATATTGTTTCTCAATCTTACAACATATTAACAGCATAACAACACTTTCATTCTTTTTTCATTTTTGTTCCAACTCCTGGATGTGTTCACTAAGTGTGTTGAAGTCACTGCTATTGCATCACTGAATTTCTTTGATAAAAAGCATTTTTGAGGTACTCACTGGTCAGGGACAACTGATTACTTTTATTTCCACATTCATGTTTCTTTTGTTATATAAACTGAAGCACTTTGTTGTACAAACAGGACTGTGTGCAGATCTAAACTTTGTTTTTAGTTTGTTGGAGCTATGTCTTTAGTACCTCATTCTCTGCTTGTACATTCTGATACTTATCAAGCACAACATCATTTGGAGTGCTCACAACTGTTTCTTCTCACTCTGCAAATACACAATATTTGCTTTGGTCTGAAATTGATTTTTCTTTTGTCTTCCAAATTTCAACATCAATACTTTGCTGTTTTGTTAGTTTATATGTCTTCTCTAACTCCTTTAAAACAGACTCTTTTCTCTTTTGAAGTCACTTGTCTTGGCATATTTCTTTAACATTTATTTACTGAGAAAGTCTGACTTGGAATAAAGCCAATTTTCAGCAGAGGCCCAGGGAGAGATGCTGCAAACATGCCTTTGCAATGTGGGAGGAAACCCACATGACTGCAGGGAGGACATGCAGACTCCACACAGAAGGCACTCCAGCCAAGAATCAAACTGGAGAACTCTTGCTGTGAGGCAGCAACACTGCCTCTGCACCACTGCACTGTTTATTCTTCATGTTTCAGTGTTCAAACATAAAGAAATTTCAGATAGTCTTTTGGGCAATCAACAATTTCTTTGTTTTCTTTTTTCATCTCCATTGTTGGTCACAGTCCGCCAACAGCTCTGCAAAGCTCTTTGTCATATTATTTTCCTTTTATCAGAATCTGTGTTATAACATTGCTATTGATTCTAGCACTCTGTGGCTCTCTTAGCATTTCTGTACTCTCAATTAATGTTGAGACATCTTGCATAGTTATACATTGTTAAGAAGGTCTCATTTACTTTCCCTTGTTCTTGGTTAATCTTTTGTAACATAACTAGATTTCATGTAATGGGTTCCACTACCTTTGTTTTTACAAATGTTTGTTTCTTAACAACACTCCCTAATTTAAAACCCAAGTTCTGCACGTCAGCATTATTTATTACAACTCTTTTAGAGCTTCTAGGGCTGGCTATCATGCTCAAATATGGTTTTGTACTGTGACACGTAGTAACACTGTTCTGCATAACACTCATTTCAGCCTCTCTACTAGAAATATTCTGACATAAAGTATTATTTTACCATACCAAAACACTATTTGTGACCAGAATTAGTTGCCCCCCCACTACTTTCTTTCTTTGTGAAATCATGTTGTTCCATTTTAGCAGATCATAATATCTGTTTCCCATCCTTGACAGCATAACACACAGTTTTGCTTATTACTTATTTTGCCATTTATGCTTTCAGCACAGGCAATTCATAATCAGTTTCATCAGGAGGATACATGACTTTCTTTTTTGCAGCAACAGTAATTGACTCCATTTTCTTGATTAGATTGCTTAACGTTTTAAAGACATATCTTAGTTTCTCAAAATGCCATCAGAGATTTGATACAGCAAATTTATTACACTCATTCTTGTTGCAAATCTTTAGTATAACATAATCAGAGATTTTCTTTTCCTATCAGCCCTTTAACTGCCTATTCCTCAGTGTGAGCAACTTAATAGAGAAAAGCAGTTGAGATAGCACCTGAAAACTAAGTGCTGTATAAAGTTCAACAATTCATAAATATTTTTGACATACTGTGTGACACTGCCAGCCCAACTATCTGGAATTTTGTAAATAATCATATGCCATTTGTGAATATCAACATGATTCATATGCTTGTCCTACAAATGTAAGAGAACTATATGTTATGTGTATATTAAACTAGTGGTGCAGAAGTGTGCGTTGAACAGGGTTTGTATAGTACTGAGCTTCAAGGATGTGTCCACAGTGTACCCTGTTGGAAAAGAACAGAAATGTATATAAACTATATACCTGTGCAAATTTATGTTTTAATAGCAGAAGCTGGAACGTACGGAGTTATCTTACAAAACTTCAAGAAAATAAATTGAAATTAAATGCTTTACAACGTGCTATAAAAGTTAGTTTCATTGCAGCAAAAAGATAGGATGTCTTGAGCTAGAAGTTTTTTTCTATTGTCTTGGACAGAAGTAATTACTAGGTCTAAAATGTACAAGTGTTTAATTGTTTTATGACTTCCAGTTCTCAGCAAATGTCTGCGAGATGGGTATTTTTAACATGGAGAAGTTAGTTTCTCTTAGCCTGGGAAATGAAGGCAGGTGACAAAGAGTGATTTCATCCAAGCTGACCCAGCAGTAAGGTTTGATATTAATTTAAGAACTCTCTCAGAGAGAGACTTGGCATTTTGTATCTTGTCTTGGGCCTAAAAGCATCCATTCAACACTTCTGCCTCTGTGTTGTCTGTAAGTAAGACTTAGAGTATAGTATCTCTCTTAGATATAGATAGGAATATAGTAATGATTAGTTTAGATGTTTTCTGTATTTATTTGAGACTATCCTGCAATGTTGTTTTAAAATATTTCCTGTGATTCTGAACTCTGTAGTTACTGTGTTGATTGAGTATTGTCTTGTTCTTTTATTTTTTTATTATTAAATATATTTAAACCTATCTTTGTGGCTGATATTTGTGAGATATATTTAAGCTCTTAAAGTACTTGCATATGTATTTGGTGACACTGTACAGGCCACTCCTAAATAGCCTTGCTCTTGGTCACACTTACCATTTGGATATTAGTAACCTTACACAGTAGGATTGGTTACCTTTGTAAGGGCCTTCTAGTAGTTGATATGGAGGGGTTGGTGACAGTGATAACTACCTTATAGTCAAGGAAGAAGAGGGCATAGCTAGTAAACCTGTGCCAGCCTTCCCGCAGGTGTGTGAGTGTGTTTGTATATGAATCAAATCTCAAAATGTGTGTGTGTGTGTGTGTGTGTGTGTGTGTGTGTGTGTGTGTGTGTGTGTGTGTGTGTGTGTGTGTGTGTGTGTGTGTGTGTGTGTGTGTGTGTGTGTGTGTGTGCGTGTGTGTGTGTGTGTGTGTGTGTGTGTGTGTGTGTGTGTGTGTGTGTGTGTGTGTGTGTCAGCTACTTAGGCAGGGACATAAAGCACTAGTTAGACCGAGGTGATGCTGGAAGTCTTGGCTTGACCCTCCAGCTAAGATCTTAATTTTATAGCTATGCCAGTGGGGAGTCTTACTGGGGATCTGGCAGAAGAGGGAGAAACCAGCCCCAGACTGATTGTGATATCTGTGTGCTCTTAAGGGAAGTTGTAGATTACTGTGTGTGTAGTTGCCATCCAACCATTGTGTACATGCCTCACTGTTGCCAGTGGTGAGGATTGAGGCTCCTTGATTACTGGGCCAGTGCAGGGGTTTCACATATTAATTGGGGGCACAGTGGTGGGATATCCACATTTCATATCAAATGGTTTACAGTGGAGAGTTAGACACATCACATTTTAATTGGCTTGTAGTGGTGTGGATATTGAATTCCTGTAGCCTGTGTACAGTGGTCACTGAAGGTGTTTGTACTCTCAATCTGCCATGCAGTGAACAATCAAGAGTTCATATCACAATTGTTTTATTTTTTTTTTTGTTAGCTTAGTTATTCAGGGAGAGCAGGCCAGCATGTCAGCAGAGGAGTATGGCAAGCTGACAAGGAGCCAATTGGCAGAAATGTGCCAGGATAAAGGACTGGTGCATGCCGACCTGACTAAAGCAGACATGATTGCAACTTTAGTCACAGCTGCATCACAGAATAGCAACTGGCCATGGAGATGTACAACTCTCAGAAAATGGACAGCTCAACCTTTCCACAGAGGACTTAAAAATCCATTTGGAGTTAAAGAGACTTGAGCTGGAGGCCCAACATTTGGAAATAGAGGCAGCAGAGGGACTGAGAAATCTAGAGATCGAGGAAAATGAGAAACTCCAATATCTGAAAGCTGAGGAAAATGAGAAACTGCGATGAATGGAAACTGAAGAGAAGGAGAGGCAAAGGCAACATGAAAAGGAGACGCTGACTCTTCGCCGGAGTCATGGAGGTAATAGGGAAGGGTGTAACCAAACCTCAGCAGCAACAAGGTCAGTAAATTTCTTCCACAATTTACAGAGGTGGACAATTTTGATAGTTTCATTCATATCACAAAGAAATAGCAGGAACCGTTGAGTCCAATCACCAGTAAACACAAATACAAACGGTCTAGGCACACTGAAAATAGCTCAAAACCAGGTGTATTGTAAAATCAAGTTGCACAAGTGCTTTCATCTGTAAATATAAATATTCCAATCAAATTATGTATGTGTCCTCCTACAGGGATGTATACATGTACACACATAGCTTCTATTAGAAATAGATAGGACACACACATAATATAATTGTAATATTTATATTTACAGTTACACTTTTAAATACATATATTTTTAATATATTTTTATTATATGTTTACAATAAAAGGATGAGAAAATAATATATGCTTGGTTGTACTAAAATATAGCTTCTGCTCATTCATACTACTGATGTTCTTTTACATGTAAAAGCAATAATGTTTCCTTGAATATTTGGCGCCTTTTTTTAGGAAAAAGTGTATTTAAATGGTGGAATTATATGTACTGTTTATAATTGAAAAAGCCTTGCATTGGGCAGGTGAAAGTGCTTGTGCAACTTGATTTTACAATAAACCTGCTTTCGAGCTATTTTCAGTGTGCCTGGACTATTTGTATTTGAGTTTCATTCATATGGGTAGAGAGGGTATGTAAATAGTATAATGTTGACAAAGGGCTCTGGGAACAGTTCCTGACCCCCTTTCTCCATGGTAAAGCTGTAACTGTAATTTCTAAACTGCCTGATACTGATTGTTTAAATTATAATGTTGTAAAGAACTGTCTTTTAGAATGTTTTAAGTTAACACCTGAAGCTTATAGGAAAAAGGTTTATGAGTATAGATGCAAGGCAGATGAAAGAGTGTGCGAATATGATGCTGAACTAAGCACTTATTTTCATAGTTGGGTGAGTGGATATCAGGTCACCATTTTTAAAGGGCTGGCAGACATTTGGTGAGGGAACAAACCCTTAACACTTTGCCTGAGGACATGAGAATCTAGTTATCTGATAGACAATGCACTACTGCAGATGAGTTGGGGAAGAAGGGAGACCTATACCAAGCAAGCAGGGTATCACTGCACAGGAAAGGGACACCCAGTGCTGCTCATGGGTCTAAGGGAACCTCTGATGGGCAGCCCAGACTGCCCCAACAGAGTCTGCCAGTAGCAGGGGAAGCTACCAGTCCAGGTACCAGGACCAAGGGTTAAATATTTTAAATGCAACCAGTGGGGCCATGTAGCATCTAGATGTCCACGGAGGCAAGGTGGGGGACAAAAGTTGGGAGAGCCAGTAAGTGGGAGTGACAAAATGCCAAAAGTAGGTTGTCTCAAGACAACAATCATACCAAACTACCACAAGAAGCTCGAGCTGGTATCTGAAGCCAAACTACTCGGGATTCAAATTGATGACAAGCTGAAATTCAACTCCCATCTACTCCTAAATATAAAAAAAAAAACATCAAAAACTAGGCATGCTCTACCACCACCATCAGTTCCTCACCTCTGCTACCAAAATTACCCTCTCTACCACATTTCTCCTTCCCTCCCTTCTCTATGGTGCCCCTCTTCTAACAAACCTACAAGCTTCTCTGAAATCCAAACTATCATCTTGCTACAATAAAATAGCCAGATTTGCAACCAGCAGCAAATCATCTACCCATCACTGTGAACCTCTCCAAAAACTCAACTGGCTAGAGCTACCCCACTACCTCTCCTACACTCAACTCAGCTATGCACATAAACTCATCTTCCAGCCAGCACTCTGTCCCTCTCTTTCAACTACCTTTAAAATGCATCAAACACAAAGACTTCTAAGATCTAACAATCAAAACCTCGTAGAGGTCTATAGACCCATACACGCTCCAGGACAACACCTCCTGTCCTTCTCACTAGCACGCCAATGGAACTCCCTTCCCCCATCCATCCGTACAATTGCTAGGCTCCCACACTTTAAAAAATTACTACACTCTCATCTAACATCCTCATGGGAATGCTCCTGATCACATCCTTCATAACCTACCCTACTTCCACCACTACTCCTCTTTCTTTTTCCATTCCCAGCTAGCAAATTCATGCTTGCTTCCACCATTCAACTCCTCACTTGTACCAAGTAATTAAAAAAAAAAAACACAATACTATTTCTTTTTATATTTCGCCTCTATTACTTGTTTTGTTTGATACTTATGTTTTCTCTATATAATCTATGTATTGAAATTAATCTTTGTATTTTATGTATTGTGTAACATAATCTTTGTATAATCTGTATGTGGAGCTTTTCTCCCAAGGACTCAATTGAAAACAGGTTCTTTGGGCCCAATGGACTATCCTGGTTAAACAACAGCAAATAAAATAAAATAAATAAAAATAAAATAAGTTATATCCTCTCTTAGTGAATGGGAAAGAGGCCATTGCTAAGGGAGACACAGCCTCCATCCTAACCATTGTGAAGCCTGCAATGGTTACAGAAGAGCACTACTTGCATTTGCAGTCTACTCCAGTCAGACCTTTAGGAGGGACCCTATTCCAAATACCTTTGGCTAGGGTTCACCTTGACTGTGGGGGTGGAAAGGAAGCCAGTACATAGGTTTGTTTGAGGATATCCCTGCAGATGTCCTGATAGGGAATGATTTTGATAATGCAGTACCCTGTGTGCATGCAGTTACACACAGTCAGGCTTGGAGACAAGCATGTGGGTCTGGTAGCCTGGGGGAGATCCAGACAGACTACACACTTGCAGCCAGTTCTAGTGAGGTGGTTACTTCAGGGAGGGAGCTACCCTGTAGTAATAAGACTGAAAGTGAGTCACAGCTGCTAATAGGCACTGATGTTCTCTTGGACAGAGTGACTGCAAGGGCAGTGGTGAGTAGTAGTAGTGCCCAGGCTGACAGTGAGGCACTGCTGTCAGAGGATGCCAGACTTGCTGTGGAAGGGGAGCTAGGAAGGATTACAAAGAGAGAGCTGAGACAGGCTCAGCTCTCAGACCCTGCATTACAAGGCCTGAGGGAAATAGCTAGTGAGGCACCTGATTCTCAAGGGAAGGGAGAATCTGTATAGTGTGACAAAGGGTTACTGTATAAAGAATGGACCCCTGAGGGAGGTCTAGAGGGTGAGATAATACAGTAGCTGGTAGTGCCCAGAGCCTACCATCTGGCACTTCTAGCCATAGCCCATGATATTCTCTTTGCAGGTCATATGGGGTAAAACATAAAAAAAAAGATACAAATACAATCCCAACACAGTGCAGCACTCGGTAGAGACGAGGATATCACGCTAAGAATATGTAAATATAAACCAAACACCATACGCGTGATCCTCTAATGGCAATAAAACGCTGGATACATCCAAATTCAAAGCACGATAATACACTCATATAAATCAAATAAAGCTTTTATTCCACAGAGTGAGCGCTTTCGCCAAAAGGCTTCTTCAGACTCTTATTACAGATTAAAAAATAAAACCAACTTAAAAACCCCTTCATAGCTTGTTATTGGTTGTTAAGCTCAAAATTGTCACATGGTATACTTTAAAAGTGATAAATACATAAAATTGTGTACTACTTAAAACCACAACATCTTACAGAACTGCAACCTTTAAAAACTGATGCTCTTAATACAAATATGTGTCTAAATAAATTATATAAATAAGAACACATTCCACAACATTACGAACTACTGACACGTACTTGTGAAATGCTCAAATCTCTTGGAGCGGACAAACAACACATTGCTTTACTATACAGGGAGAAAGATCCGATTGTATAACCCACTAATACCAAGAAATACAATTAATTACTGATGTATGACAACTTATAACATGCCAATGATTAAATATAGGCAAGAAATAGGTGGATAAAAGGTAAAGTGGTGGTCAATACTATGTAATAACTACGATCTGTGAACAAAAATGTATGTAGTCCTATGGACATCAAAAACTATTTGACTCACAGTTCTCATTTATACAATACAAGATGTTAGGAAACACTCCAATGGAGCGCCTCATACCCCCCCCTATTTACACAAATAAAACATACCGCGCAATGTAAAAGGTAGGACTCCCGTAATCTGCGTAGTCTTCTACTCTTCAAAAAAGGCTTGATCTGTACCTTGTCATTGAGACCAGGTGGTGTATCCGATCTCAATCTAATAATCCACCTGGTCTCATGTTCTAATGTTCGGTTGATCAAGTCCCCTCCTCTAAAACCCTGTGAGACATTTTGGATAACACAGAACCTGAAGGTATGATTTGTGCCTGCCATCCTATTATGCCTGGCCAGAGCATTAACATCGAACCCACTCTAATGTGGTAAGTGTGCTCCCTAATACGTTCCTTGAGTGCTCGGTTAGTCTTCCCTATGTAGTAAGCGGTGCATGAAATACAAGTGGCAATATACACCACGTTTCTACTTTCACAACTCGTGTTGGTACTAAAATTGAATATACGTCCTGTGGTGGGGTGCTTGAAAGTCATCTCTTTATTTATGAAGCCACACTGATTACATCGACCACAGGGTACGGTATTCCTATTCTCTGTAATCCTATTTTGTAAAGGGTACCTGGGTCTACATAATATACTCTTTAGATTGGGATGGTTCTTATAGGCTATACGTGGTGCTGAACCAACAATTTCACTAACCTCTCTATTCGACTTCAAGATTCCCCAATGCCTATTCATGGCTTTTCTCACTTCTAAACTCATCTTACTAAAAGCCAGGTTCGCCCTGACTTCAGTTGTGGACGAAACATCACTATTGGTTTGTGCCACTTGTTCCATAAAGTAAGGTCTAGCACTGCTAGTCCTTAAGGAATCTACTATATGGATAGTTTCAGAAATTTCTTTTTCTTTATAACCTCTCTCAAGGAACCTTCCTTTCATATCCTGTACTCCAATATATTAATTTTCCTGTTCTAAGTTGAGTCTGGACACTCTCATGAATTGTCCTTTAAGGACATTATTAAAAACATGTTGGGGGTGCATGCTTTGTCTATGTAATAAGTTGTTCCTTTGGCACCCCTTCCTATGTATAGTCGTGTTTAGCATACCATTGGACATCCTAAATACTTCAACGTCTAAAAAAGGTATACTCCTATCAGAAAAATTCATAGTGAATTTTAAAATTGCAATTGCACTGCGTTGGGATTGTATTTGTATTTTTATGGTATTTACTTGTCAGTGCGGCAGGAAGTGAGGATGGCGAACGAAAATAACTTCAACATTGAGTTACCGTACGTTCCTTCTGCCTTGGAACGTACAAGCAGCGTTATGGAGAGGTTTAAAGTTTGTGTGACTGGGGACACTAATTTGCTTATGGATTTCAACCCCGTTGTTGACGGAGGTACGAACAATCAAGCCGATGTAAGTAATTTGGATGCGTTTAAAGACTTACAGGAGCTAGAGACTGTGTTCACTAAACTAATTAGATTACAGGTCCAGAGACACTATTTTGAAGTTTGTTTAAATAAACGAATTATACCACGTGGGCTCCGAGTACTGAAAATGCCCACGACTGGTAGTTCACTTCCGGACCTTTTATATCATTGGCAGCAGCTCAATTTAGAGCTTAGCTTCAGTTACATGAAGCTATTAATTGAATACCACCTACCGGAGGAGAACCGATTGAGGTTTACTGTAAACAGACTGTTTAGTGACTTTAAACATAAATATGTCGACAATGTGTACACAGAGAGACTCGGAAGAGTCATAGAAGATGTACTGTTTTTGGAGAAACGTTTATTAGATCAGAAAAGAGTTAAAATTACGAGGGATATACGTGATTTTAATAATAATCACGTCTTCACATGGCCGAGGGACAGGAACTTACATCAACAGTTTAGTAATGGGTCAGACTTAATGCAAAGGTCTACAGGTAGAACAGGTAGGAATAATATGTACGAAGGGATGAGTACACCAGCATCCAACACTGAGAGGGCTCAGCAGGTTACTACCTGTGAGAAAAGAGTAGCTAATACATTGGTATTAGGAAGTAAGCAGAATGACACTACTAATGACAATGGACTTAATATGAGTACAGGGACTAAGCAACAAGATGTAGCACAGTTGGATAATGTGACAGAGGTTGAGAGTCCTGTTCGGTCACAGGTTAATGGTAGCAATAGTAACCCTGATTTAGGAGAAAGCCTGACAGGCTGCATTACTGATGTACAAAGATCAGGGGCAGCAGTAGTTAGACCTAAATCAAATAGTATGACTTCAACTTTGAATAGAGTACCTGCCCCCCTCCCAATAGCCCAAAATCATTTTTTGGACAAAAGACGGTCGACCAGCAGGGGGAGACAGAAGAGGAAAGGGTCAGTAGAGGAGCAGCAACAGCAAGGCCCCACGTTAAAGAAAATGTGGGGGAGACAAAACCACTAGTTATCAACCTGTCTGGGAGGGTTTTGGATGAATATGAGGAACAAGTCTTAAATAAGGGGCTTGGTTTCATCCCCACCAAGGATAGCGACCTGGTAGAGACTATTATAGATACTAAGTTGTTTATTCGAAACATACAATTAAGGTTAGACTTTGGACAACACAATGGTTACTTAGAACAGAATAAGCATCGTGCAAATAGTACTTATGTTCCACAACTTCATCCTACTATTGAAGTATTTGGGAATGTCCTGGAGAATGATATTTATAGGTGTTTTCAGGAAAAGACATCTTCTAGACATGGACATAATCTGAATTATAAACAAAGGCAAGCGTTGAAATCTTTAAAGGGTGATAGCTCCATTATAATCAGACCAGCTGATAAGGGTGGGCCTGTGGTCATCATGGACTACTCCCACTATGCTGGTAAGATGATTCAGATGCTTGAGAACAGACAGACTTACACAAAGATAAACCACGATATTCTAGTCGAGATGGTTTTTAGTGTTTACAACATCTTAGATGATCTTGTCATGTCTTTTGATATAACACAACAACTTTATGATTATTTCAAAGTCAAGGACCCTATTATACCAGTCATCCAGGGACTTCCAAAAGTCCATAAAAATCACATTGACCCACCACTGAGACCCATTGTGGCAGGCCAAGGGTGGGTCACTGAACCTTTGTCCATTTACTTGGAGAATGTATTGAGACCCATAGTTAATGAGAATAAGAAAATACTGAAAGACAGTAAACAGTTCCTCCTAGACCTCTACTCCCAGACACGTCTTTTGGATAAAGATCAACACTATTTCTTAGTGACTTTAGACGTGGTCAGCCTTTTCACAGTAATCCCCAATGATACAGGCATAAGGCTAATAACTGAATACTTAAAAGCACACTCGGATTTTTCAGATAAGAAGATAGATTTAATCACACTATTACTTGAAACAACATTAACCAACAATGTTTTTGCATTTCAGGAAGATATTTATTTACAGAGAGATGGCGTAGCTATGGGCACATCTTGTGCCAATAGCTACGCCAACCTAGTTATGGCTAGGTGGGAAGACAATTATCTCTACAACAATCCACTTTTTGTTGAGTATGTTGGCATGTATTGCCGTTTTGTGGATGACCTTTTTTTCTTGTGGTTGGGAGATGAGTACTCTCTAAGTAACTTTGTGTCTTACTTAGACACAACCACGGAGTTTTTAAAATTCACTATGAATTTTTCTGATAGGAGTATACCTTTTTTAGACGTTGAAGTATTTAGGATGTCCAATGGTATGCTAAACACGACTATACATAGGAAGGGGTGCCAAAGGAACAACTTATTACATAGACAAAGCATGCACCCCAACATGTTTTTAATAATGTCCTTAAAGGACAATTCATGAGAGTGTCCAGACTCAACTTAGAACAGGAAAATTATGATATTGGAGTACAGGATATGAAAGGAAGGTTCCTTGAGAGAGGTTATAAAGAAAAAGAAATTTCTGAAACTATCCATATAGTAGATTCCTTAAGGACTAGCAGTGCTAGACCTTACTTTATGGAACAAGTGGCACAAACCAATAGTGATGTTTCGTCCACAACTGAAGTCAGGGTGAACCTGGCTTTTAGTAAGATGAGTTTAGAAGTGAGAAAAGCCATGAATAGGCATTGGGGAATCTTGAAGTCGAATAGAGAGGTTAGTGAAATTGTTGGTTCAGCACCACGTATAGCCTATAAGAACCATCCCAATCTAAAGAGTATATTATGTAGACCCAGGTACCCTTTACAAAATAGGATTACAGAGAATAGGAATACCGTACCCTGTGGTCGATGTAATCAGTGTGGCTTCATAAATAAAGAGATGACTTTCAAGCACCCCACCACAGGACGTATATTCAATTTTAGTACCAACACGAGTTGTGAAAGTAGAAACGTGGTGTATATTGCCACTTGTATTTCATGCACCGCTTACTACATAGGGAAGACTAACCGAGCACTCAAGGAACGTATTAGGGAGCACACTTACCACATTAGAGTGGGTTCGGATGTTAATGCTCTGGCCAGGCATAATAGGATGGCAGGCACAAATCATACCTTCAGGTTCTGTGTTATCCAAAATGTCTCACAGGGTTTTAGAGGAGGGGACTTGATCAACCGAACATTAGAACATGAGACCAGGTGGATTATTAGATTGAGATCGGATACACCACCTGGTCTCAATGACAAGGTACAGATCAAGCCTTTTTTGAAGAGTAGAAGACTACGTAGATTACGGTAGTCCTACCTTTTACATTGCGAGGTATGTTTTATTAGTGTAAATAGGGGTGTGTATGAGGTGCTCCATTGGAGTGTTTCCCTAACATCTTGTATTGTATAAATGAGAACTGTGAGTCAAATAGTTTTTGATGTCCATAGGACTACATACATTTTTGTTCACAGATCGTAGTTATTACATAGTATTGACCACCACTTTACCTTTTATCCACCTATTTCTTGCCTATATTTAATCATTGGCATGTTATAAGTTGTCATACATCAGTAATTAATTGTATTTCTTGGTATTAGTGGGTTATACAATCGGATCTTTCTCCCTGTATAGTAAAGCAATGTGTTGTTTGTCCGCTCCAAGAGATTTGAGCATTTCACAAGTACGTGTCAGTAGTTCGTAATGTTGTGGAATGTGTTCTTATTTATATAATTTATTTAGACACATATTTGTATTAAGAGCATCAGTTTTTAAAGGTTGCAGTTCTGTAAGATGTTGTGGTTTTAAGTAGTACACAATTTTATGTATTTATCACTTTTAAAGTATACCATGTGACAATTTTGAGCTTAACAACCAATAACAAGCTATGAAGGGGTTTTTAAGTTGGTTTTATTTTTTAATCTGTAATAAGAGTCTGAAGAAGCCTTTTGGCGAAAGCGCTCACTCTGTGGAATAAAAGCTTTATTTGATTTATATGAGTGTATTATCGTGCTTTGAATTTTGATGTATCCAGCGTTTTATTGCCATTAGAGGATCACGCGTATGGTGTTTGGTTTATAAAAAAAAAGATGTATTATGCAGAACTTTTATTGGCCTGGGATGTCCAGAGATGTAACAGGGTACTGCAGGACTTGTGAGCAGTGCCAAAAGGTAGGCAAGGCAGAAGGCAAGGTGAAAGCTCCTTTGATGCCTTGGCCTGTGATTGAGGAGCCATTTCAGAGGGTAGATATGGATATTGTGGGGCCTCTGAGTACCCCAAGTTCCACAAGGAAAAAATATTTTTATTTATTTACCAGGAAAGTCTGACTCGGAATGAAGCCAATTTTCAGCAGATGCCCAGGGAGAAACACCCCAGATGCATGTCTTTGTAATGTGGGAGGAAACCATAGTACCTGGAGAAAACTCACATAAATGCAGGGAGGGCATGCAGACTCTGCACGGAAGGCACTCCAGCCAAGAATTGAACCAGAGAGCCTCCTGCTGTGAGGTGAGAATGCTACCACTGCACCACTGTGGTATCCTATTACTATATATTATATAGTATTATTATTACTATAGTACTATATATTAGTGGTAGTAGATAATGCTACCAGATACCCTGAAGCTGTGGTTGTGTCCACCATTGAGGCAGAAAAGGTGGCATATGCTTTGTTAGAGGTTTTCAGCAGGGTAAGTTTCTCAAAAGAAATACTGACTGACAGAGGTGCCAATTTCATGTCAGACCTGCTGGCTTGTCTGTGGAAACACTGTGGGGAAAAGCACCTAAAGACCACCCCCTACCATATCCAAATTAATGGTGTTGTTGAGAGGTTAAATTCTACACTTAAGTCCATGTTATAGGCATTTGCATACCACTTTGAGAGTGACGGGGATAAATATTTGCCCCATCTGTTATTTGCTTACAAAAAGGTTCCCTTCAATTGTTGTATAGGCATAGGGTGAGGGAACCTCTAGATTTGATTCAAGAGTTGTGGGAGGGTGAGTGTAAATACCACAAGGAGTCTGTTGTGGCTTATGTCTTAAACCTCAAGGCTCAGAGAATTCATGGGATTGGCCCAGGAGAATCTGGCAGAAGCACAACAGCAGAAAAAGGTCTGGTATGACATGAATGCCCGAGCTAGAGAGTATGCTGTAGGGCATCAGGTAATGGTTCTCATTCCTGTCAAACACAACAAGCTGCAGGCAGCCTGGGAGGGACCCTACAAGCTAGTAAGGAAGATCAGTGATGTTAACTACATGGTAGAACTGCTAGGCAGGAGGCAGGGGTACAAATTGTACCATGTTAACATGATGAAACCTTACCATGAGAGGGAGGCCTTTGTGCTGAGCATTTGCAGTGGATTGCAGGAGGAGACTGAGGGGGATTTGGTGACTGATCTCCTCAGTGAGGCTCAGACTGACATCTCAGTGGAAGGGGTAGCAATGTCCCAGCAGCTATACCCTACACAGGTTTAAGAAATCCAAGCAGTGTTACAGGAATTTGGGAACATGTTCACTGGGAAACCAGTGTGCACCCACCTGATGCAGCACCATGTGGATACAGGACCCCGAAGGCCTATTAGGCAGGTCCCTTATAGGGTGCCTGAGAGAGTCAAACAAACTCTGAGGGAGGAGATACGAAAATGTTGGAACTAGAGGTAATTTAGGAGTCCAGCAGTCACTGAGCCTCCCCAGTGGTGCTGGTACCAAAGAAGGATGACAGCACCAGGTTCTATATGGACTACAGGAAATTAAATAATCACACAGAATCAGATGGTTACCCCATGCCTAGGACAGATGAAGCCCTAGAGCAGCTGGGTGGGGCTAAATATCTTATCACTATTGCTATTTCCAATGGTTACTGGCAGGTGTCCCTGACTCCCAGTGCTAGAGAGAGGTCAGCCTTTGTGACTCCTTTTGGGTTGTATGAGTTCACAAAGATGCTCTCTGGGATGAAAAATGCCCCAAAACTTTCCAGAGGCTGGTAGATTGTATCCTAGCAGGAGCAGGAGATTTTCCCTTGTTTACCTAAATGATATTGCTGTCTACAGCCATTCCTGGCAAGAGCACCTTCAGCATGTCAGGGAGGTGCTGGGCAGACTACAGAGGGCAGGGTTGCCCATTAGCCCAGTTAATTTCAGGTGGGTATGGCAGAGGTCTCCTACCTGGGATATAGACTGGGGAGTGGTAAAAGCAGGCCAGAATCTGCCAAAGTGGAAGTCTTTCAGGCATGGCCTGCCCCTGTCACCAAAAAGCAGGTGAGGGCATTCTTAGGGACAGCAGAGTACTACAGAACGTTCATCCCCAATTATAGTATCATAGCTGTTCCCATCAAAGACCTGACAAGGAAAAACAGGCCAGATAAGGTAGTGTGGACACCAGCATGTGAACAGGCATTCCAGAAGCTTAAAAGAACTTTGGGAGGACACCCTGTTTTAGCCAGTCCAGATTACAGCAAGGAATTTGTTGTGCAGGTAGATGCTTCATACCATGGGGTGGGGGCTGTACTTGTTTTCCTCAGAGAGAGAAGAGGACCCAGTGGTATATCTCAGTCATTGGGTCCAAGTCAGGACGGAATGCTATGCAGCTGTAGAAAAGGCATGCCTCACCATATTGTGGGCATTGCAGAAACTTGAACCTTATCTGTATGGAAGGAAATTCAATGTAGTTACAGACCACAATCCCTTAACGTGGCTACATTGAGCCAGCCAGCAAAATGCCAAGTTATTAAGGTGAAGCCTAGGGTTGCAAGCATATGATATGATAGTGCAGCACCACAGTGAGGTTAGCAATGCCAACGCAGATGGGCTCTCAAGACAGGGAATGGGGTAAGGTATTCCCAGATAGGCTCATCCCTCTCAAGCAAACTTTCTCAAGGTTCACTTGAAAAACTAGCTTGAGTTTTCAGGGTGGGTATTGTGACACTGCCAGCCCAGCTATCTGAAATTTTGTAAATAATCATGTCATTTGTGAATAGCAACAGGATTCATATGCTTGTTTTACAAATGTAAGAGAACTATATGTTATGTGTATACTAAACTACTAGTGTAGAAGTGTGTGTTGAACAGGGTTTGTATAGTACTGAGCTTCAAGGATGTGTCCACAGTGTACCCTACTGGAAAAGAACAGAAATGTATATAAACTATATACCTGTGCAAATGTATGTTTTAATAGTAGTAGCTGGAATGTAAAGACTTAACTTACAAAACTTCAAGAAAATATGTTGAAATTAAGTGCTTTACAATGTGCTATAAAAGTTAGTTTCATTGCAGCAAGAAGACAAGATGTATAAAGCTAGAAGTTTTTTTTTCTATTGTCTCAGAGAGAAGTAATTACTAGGTCTAAAATGTTTAAATGTTTAATTGTTTTTCAACTTACAGTTCTCAGCAAATGTCTGAGAGATGTGTATTTTTAACATGGAGAAGTTAGTTTCTCTTAGCCTGGGAACTGAAGGCAGGTGACAAAGAGTTATGTCATCCAAGCTGACTCAGCAGTAAGGTTTGATATTAATTTAGGAACTCTCTCAGAGAGAGACTTGGCATTTTGTATTTTGTCTTGGACCTAGAAACATCCATTCAGCACTTCTGCCTCTGTGTTGTCTGTAAGTAAGACTTAGGGCACAGTATCTCTCTTACATATAGATAGGAATATAGTAAATATTAGTTTAGATGTTTTCTGTATTTATTTGAGACTGTCCTGCAATGTTGTTTTTAAATATTTCCTGTGATTCTGAACTCTGTAGTTACTGTGCTGATTGAGTATTGTCTTGCTCTTATATTATTTATTATTAAATATATTTAAACCTGTCTTTGCAGCTGATATTTTTGAGATATATTTAAGGTCTTAGAGTACTTGCATATGTATTTGGTGACACCATACGGGCCACTCCTAAATAGCCTTGCTCTTGGTCACACTTACCATTTGGATAATAGTACCATTAAACAGTAAGATTCATCAGCCTTTGTAAAGGTCATCTGGTAGCTGATAAGGCGGGGTTTGTGGCAGTGATAACTTCCTTATAGGCTGGGCAGAAGGGGGCTTAGCTAGTAAACCTGTGCCAGCCTTCCCCAGCTGTGTGAGTGTGTTTGTGTATAAATCAAATCTCACACCGTGTGTGTATCAGCTACTTGGGCAGAGACACAAAGCACTGGTTGGACAGAGAGGGTGCTTGAGGTCTTGTCTTTCCCCTCAGCTGAGATTTAATCCTATAGCTGTGGCAGTGGGGCGTCTTATTGGGGATCTGGAGAAAAAGGGAGAAACCAGTCCCAGACCGACTTTGATCTCTGTATGCTCTTAAGGGAAATTGTACTTTATTGTGTGTGCAATTGTCTTTCTCCCATTGTGTGCATCCCTCACTGTTGCCAGTGGTGAGGATTGAGGCTCCTTGATTGCTGGGCCTGTGCAGAGGCGTCACTCTTGAACATTTTTTCTTTATTTTACACTTACTTCCCAAGAAGCTGGCTTGCACAACCACACACCACACACACGCACACACGCACACACACACACACACACACACACACACACACACACACACACACACACACACACTCACACACACACAATGTGTACGTGTGCACACACGTAGTGAGCTCTCAAATGTATCCAGTTTCCACCAAAATGTATTTCAGGAGCAAATCAACTCCCTTTAGTAAGCAATAGCAGACAGTGATTTTCATTTCTTTCATTTCTTTCAAACAGAGGAAAAAATGTAAATGCTAGAAATGTCTGGATTACATAAACAAATTTCTTCTTATTATTATAACATGCCAATTGGCTTGCTAAGATTAGAATTCACACACAGTGAAGTTAGTAGCTTTGCATTCAACAAGCTGTTTCTCATTTTTTTTACTGCAAAGGCTTCCTTTAGGTTGGGTTTCCTTCTTTCAAACTTTTAGTTAATTTACATATCATCAAATTCCTCTAGTAGGTTTTCCTTATTAGTCACAACGTGAACAGCACACGGTAGAAATGTTATTGGATTTATATTTGTGTATCAGTACATTTGAAGTGTTTCTGAGGCAATGTACCACTGAACCTCTAAATTGTGAACCATTAGCATTTCACACATTTAGACTTTAATCTGAAACACACTGAGCAGTCACCATTTTTTCAGAATGCATGCTTCAGAACTTATTAAATTATTACCACCCAATCCAGTATAGCATTTTTTTTCTTAATTCAGTTTGCTGCAATGTTTCTAAACACAGGCATTGTACTACCACAAAGATTTTGTTACATTTTTACATCAGTAACTTTGTAAAAGTAATATTCCAACAGCTTTTCCTAAGTCAAAAGTAATTTGAAGCTTTAATATTTCAAAACTCATTGGTTATACTTCATTTAAATTGCAGTAAGCAGCTTTTAAAAATACAAGAATTCAAAACAGCTTTGCAATACTGAATGCTTGCATATACTCATCTCCAGTTGTTCTTTCATCAGTATTCTTAAGCACATACTTCATGCGGTTGCAACATTTTCCCACATTTTTCAGCTACTTAGTACACTCACTCTATAGATCTTTGGTAAGCAACCTTTTAGCAATTGTATATAGTTTTGTTAAAATATTTAACAGAACTTGTCATGCTATCAAGTTATTTTATATAATTCCTTAATGCTTGGTTTTAATTATTTCACTTACTTCACTCTTACCATCCAGCTTCTGTTTGTACCTCATTGTTTTGGGGGTAGGCAGAGAATCTTAATAACCCTATTCAGCACAATGTAACAAGCAACAAACTTACATTTCACTCTGGGTTTAGTGAACATATAGTTCAAACAAATCAAACTCCACAATTTGTAACCATAATTCACAGGACTTATTTAGAATATACCAGTAAGCCATCAGTCAGGACTTCACCCAGATACTTCTTTGGAAGAGTTACTTACCCACCCCCATTTCAATACACACTCTCAAGTTCACTTTTGTTATACTCCCATTATCCGGACATTCATACTGTGGTTACTGGTAGAAGAAATTGAATTTTGTCAAAAAGCTCAATGAGATGTTGTATTTTGGAAAATTATTAACTGAAGCAGAGTGCATTCACTACCCTTTAATACATACCCAGTGATTTTATGAAGAAAAAGTCAGCAAGCACAAGCCTGTAAAGTAATAATATCCTTTATGAAACATGTAATAATTTTCCAGAACACTTCATAAGGCATACTTTCTTAAAACAAAATTAACAAATTTAAAGAAAAACAGTTTGACTCACTTAAATTGTCTGCCTGCCTGTAATACTGAAAAAAATCAGATGGGTGTCTCTGTTCACCTTCAGTAAAAACACTTTCAGTCTTGAAAACTCCAAGCGGCCTAATTACAAAGCTTCTGTCCCTGCCTTCTTCTCTGAGCTTCCCAGTTCTAACTCATTTTTATGCTGCTCTCAGGCCACCACCTGTCTCTTGCAGTCTGACTCTGTCTCTGTGTTTGAAGGGTGAGTGTCACGTTCTTTCTCTCTCTCACCCCTCCCTTCCACCCCCTATGGTTCTGTTCCTCTGTGGATTCTTTTATTTCCTCCTTTTTTGCCCAAAATCTTCAATTTAACCACCCTACGGTGGTAAGTAGTCTTTAGGGATCACTATATATATATATATATATATATATATATATATATATATATATATATTTGTAAATACACATACTCATACTGAAACCAAACATACAACTGCTTATATATGCACGTATGTATACACATACACATGCTCGTGAGAGTGTATGTGTGTGTGTGTGTGTGTGTGTGTGTGAGTGTGTGTGTGTGTAACTGCACAAGTATATGTATATGGATGATGTGGATGTAGGGCAGTGTGTGTAACTGCATAAGTATATGTATATGGATGATGTGGATGTAGGGCACTAGACTGACTGTGCACCTTGAGTGACATCCAGATGATTGATATCAAAATACTGAAATAACAAAGACTGGCATGGTCTATGCATGCTCCAGAAATATCTCTGGTGCATGCTAAACCAAAGACAAGTATTTTTGCAGGGGGGAGGTCACCCTGTATCTCCACAGCCCTGATAACTATGTATACTAACTCTGAGATCACACAATCAGCACGGAAAGGGAATATTCTCTTACCTGGGAATTGTCTCTCACATCTGTCAACCATCTGTTTGCACTGATGAAATGTTCCCGATGAAACATGTATCAGTGTAGATGCACAGCTGATCTATGGACCATTTCTTATCAGGCTAATCACTGAATATAATATACCATTCAGTATGTAGCTGTCCAAGCACATGTCGCAACTGGAGTGACCACAACACATTATCACTAAAAGCAAATCAAGGGCCTACACCACAAAAAACATGCAAACCATCTCATAGCTTTGTCCCTCTTCTTGGTATCCTACAGGCTACTAAGAGGTGACATCTGCCTTGCATATAGAGCCTCAACAAACCATATCCTATCAGACCCTATTACATATTTGCAAGTCCAATGGTACCATGAACATCTGCTCAAGGGATCTTAATCTCTTATGTACCATAAGTAGAGCATGTTGTATGGGTAGGTATGTTTAACAGAAAATACCTTCCATTCTAATTAAGGGAAAGTAACAAATATAGTTTGAATGAATAGATTGGAAATTGCAAATGACATCTAGTTTATCAACCATGTTCTTCATTAATAGGGGCGACAAATATATGCCTTGATATGTATTTGTTCTACCCACCTCTGGATTAATTTTATGGAAAATATAAGGGCTAAAAACTACCATGGGAATGTAAGACTAGATTTCTTGAGATCCTTTCAGATCACTAGTGTAATAAGTACCTTTAATGCTGCAAACATATGAAGGCTGTTGTACCTGTGGAGTTTGCATTGAAGGTATATGAAGTTGCAGGGAGTCTTCCCAACCAGTGAAACTATTACTACTTGTACTTTAAAGGTGTTACCTTAAAACACACATGAGCCTTAAATATATATCAAGTTTATCTACTAACGTTGGAAAGGTCAAAGGAGAAGAAGATTGACTACATATTTGTTCAGACTGAAACAATACTTTCAGATGTACTGAATCAGCAAAAGTAATGTTGCCAGCTTCTTGCTCTTCTGGTTTGTTGTTCTTGGTGGATCTTATAAATATATTTGTGTATATTTGACTTATTAGTCAGATAGTGGATAGAATTTAGATATTCACTTCTGGTGCAGTCTTCAGTGTGCACTCATACAGATTGACATTTTTGTGGGATTTCTCCCCTTTGAGTTGTTGAGATCATGTAGTTGCTATATTTAAAGGAAAACTCCAGCTTCTCCTACAGTTTAACTCAAACCTTAGGATGAAACCTTATTTCCCCACAATATGATTTCAGTATTGTTTGGGTACTAGAAACCTGCTTTTTCTTTATAAAAGTTTAATTTCTCTGCCTTGGAATCAAAGGAAGGGAAAACCCACTGACCTTTTTAAACTTAACGTTTTACATATGTTGCAGATGAATTTGTCTCCACTTGCATGACATATCATACACACAGAGAAAACTATAGTTTACTCTGTCAGGTACTTATGACAATGTTAGTTAGGCAATCAGTCCTGCAGAATTCAGAAGCTTAGCACTTGTAAAATAAGATAGAGGTGTGAAACTGTATTCCATTGCATTTATTTCAGAGAGGAAAGGGTGTCATTGCACCAAACTGGTAGGGTTGCCACCCATCTCCCTTTATGGCAGTTCTGTCCAGGAAGGCATGAAAATGGGTAAATGTGTTGATATTTTACAAGAAAAAGTATTTTTGAATTTTCTCTAAATGTCTCAGAAATCTTTGCTAATACATTTTTAAGTCAGCTTAATATCATACAAAGTAGTATAAATAATTATTTTTCATTTGATTTTGGCATGGATTGTCCTGCATAATCTTAGGTTTTAGTTAGTAACCCTAAGATATGACTAAATATTTTGTATAGTGATCCACTTATAGGTGGTATTTTGTGTAACTACAACAGTTTTATAAACAATGGGCCAGATTCAGGAAGGCTTACACAGAGTTCAAGAGTAGTGTAAGCCTCCGTGTAAGCCTCCACGATTCAGGTACAGCCCAAACCTCCGTGTAAGAGACAGCTAACACGTCTCTTACACGGACTGGGCGTGGAAATGCTCAATACCTCATTTGCAGCTCAAAGATATGCAAATGAGGTATTTGAGCGATCCACGAAGCTGAAACCAGTCCGTGTAACGGACGTGTTAGCTGCAGAAATGTACTCAGCTGACAACTGAGTACATTTCTGCAAAATCTAAAACGGAGCTATGTCAGCTCCAAATAAAGGGTGCATATGTTTCATTAAGCATGCCAATGGCCAAATATGTGGCCATTGGCATGAAAAAGTGTTGCAAAAATATGTTATATAACTTTTTTTTTTGTGGGATTATGGTGTGTAACTGCAGCGCACCACGCAAACGGGTGCGCTACCTAAAACTGAAAACCGAAGCTTATAAGCCCACAATTGTGGGATTTATGTATTACATGGAATGTCAATGGAGGGACTTGCAGACCAAAACAATATGGCCTCCGTTTAGTGGTTGTCAAGGGGGGGAAGCTCCGTGTAAGACATGTAACTAAGCATTACTAGGCAATCCTATGTAAATGAGGGTTACAATACTGAATCACACTGCCACATAGGTAATGAGCACTTTCTGAGTAGTGTAAGAGTTAGAGAAGGGGGAGGAACAGAGTAAGAGGTAGGTGACATCACGGGGGGGAAGGATAGAAACAAATGTACCAGATTGGAGGGCAATGTAAGGTGACAGATGACAGACAGACATCAGGGAGGGAGGTGTGTCCCAACAGAACACTAGGAAAGTCAAGAAATTGAAGGTTTACGCTATCCCTACACTCAAAGTTTCTTGATATACGTGCATGCGCGTGTAAGGCAGGTTCAACATGTGGAAGCGTGATGCAAACCGTTTACAACGGTTTGCGTGCACGCGTTTAAGGCAGTGTGTGTGCGTTTTAACATGAATCAGCCAAGTTCACACCGTGTAAGGATGTGTGCGCGCGTGTAACACCGTGTAGGGATGTGTGCGCACGTTTAAGTGACTGTGAGCGTGCTTAAGCTGGTGTGCACATTGCTCCCCCTGAGGAAACAGAGAGGAAACAGGAAACAACCAAAATACAGGAAACTGCCAGAGGATACTGCTGGAGTTAATTGGTGGAAACAATTGGAAGCAGGCAATTACACAGGCAGACTAGAAGCCCAACCCAGCACTTAAAACACTGCAAAGAGCAGTGCAGGGTGTTTCTCACAAGAGATACTGCAAGAAAGTAAGCTATCAGAATTGAAAACTGAAAAAGCTGAACTCAGAGCAGAAATGCTAGGGGCTGCCATAGCTGTTATAATCAGGCAAAGGCGAATTGCTGAGGGTGGTGACAATGCAGATGCTGACAGACAACCCAGAGTGAGGAGAAGGAGAAGAGTATACAGGCCCAGGGTCACCTACCATGGGTTACATGAGCTGGAGATAGTAGAGCGCTACAGAGTGGACAGAGACCTTCTGCAGCAGATTGTTGAGCTGTGCAGGCCACATCTCACACACAGAACCAACAGAGGGGAACCCATCCCAGTGGAAACCAAGGTATGTGTTGGCCTAAGAATACTAGCAACAGGTACCTTCCAGAGACCAACTGGTGATATGATGGGGATATCACAGGCATCAGCCTCCAGGGTACTGCACCAGTTCCTGGATGCCATGTCAGCACATGTCGGTGATCATATATATGTCCCTAATGACCGTGAGGTTGTGGCCAGCAATATGCGCCTCTTCCAGCAAATAGCGGATACCCTGAGGTGCTGGGTGCAATAGACTGCACGCATGCATCAAAGCACCAGCTGGTGAGCGGGTAGAGCCTACATTAACCGCAAGGGATACCCCTCCATCAACTGCCAGGTCGTGTGTGATGCCCAGGGCATAATAATGAATGTGTGTGCTGGCTGCCCTGGGAGCTACCACGATTCCCACATCTGGCATCTGACGCAGCTGTACCAATCATTTGCCAGTGGGGACTTCCCACACGGACACCTAGTGGGGATGCAGGTTATGCACTTGAGCCGTGGCTGATGACACCCATCAGAAATGCACACACACCTGAACAGGAACGCCATAATGAGGCACACGCACAAACACGTAATGTCATAGAGCATGTGTTTGGGCTGCTCAAGTCACGGTTCCCTTGTCTGGACACATCTGGTGGAGCCTTGCAGTACACACCAACTACATGTACCCAAATGGTCATGATATGTGCTATGCTACATAATATGATCCTGTGGAAACAGCTGCAGCAGGACCAGCACAGGGCTGGGCCTAACATCCCCCCACCATTGCCAAGGCCACCACAGGCAGAGGGTGACTCGGAGGAGGAACAACCTGACCTTGTCCCAGTAGGCAGAAGGAGGCGTGCCCAGTATGCCCTGGCCTTGGCAAAGAGGCAACGATAGCACATACACTTGGTCAGTAGGAACACTGGGACTGATACCCGCTCTGACTCACTCATATAGTAACAGGGATGCCTAACATGACACAACCTGCTTCCAAACATGTACAGGGAGTGTAGTATGTGCATCCGACAGAGGCAGCCCTGCAGCACCACCTGAGGCATGAATGCCATGTGTTAAGTAATGTAATACCATGTACCATATGCACACCTGAGGACCCGACTAACATCCACCCTCACCAATCATAAACCACAAAAACACAAACCTACCTCATAGGTACCACAAGGGATAGGAACCTAGATGTAATGCTACCCAATGCCAGAAGTATAAATGCGTGCAGTGTAAACGCACACAGTATAGAGAATGTAGATATCAGTGCTGTAATAGAAAACAGGGTCAAAGCCCACATCAGCACCCTGACACTACCAGGTCACACCTCATACAGTGATGTACATGTGCAAAAACATGGAACAAGCTACAAAATGAGGGTGACTAGCAATAAATGGCATGGCTAACCACACACCCATGTTGGTACCACAACAAGAAGCAACATGGATTACCCATGGTCAAATACCAATGGCTAAAACTGACTACTACTATATAGCTTGCTGCAGACCACTGTCCTAATAGCAGGAACTGCCCCAGGCCTACTCTGGCAACGTGAGTGTCAAACAAAATATTACTGTCAACCCGGTGCCCAGGTCCCTGATAACCTCTTCTGTGCTTAGAGGATTGCCACCTAGATGGGAACTAGGGTAACCCTGTTGTTCCCACGGGTATGACTATGCATTGTTTAGTGTTTAACGTAAGGCCATGGCTCTGGCACCAGTTATCCGTGTCTATGAGACCCTTCTGAAGGATGTCTGTGTCAGATGGGTTTCCAACTATGGTTCCCAGTTTGCAGTCATCTTCAAACTTTGTCAGCCATAATCCTCCTGTGTTTGCTTGTACTTCTGAAAAGTAGATGCTGAACAAAAGTGGGCCCAGGACTGAGCCCTGTGGGACACCACTTGTGACAGTTTTGGAGTGTGACATGGCACCAGCAACTTTGACCCTGTGTGTTCTGTCACTTAGCCAGTTTGCAACCCATCCTGTGATGTATGGGTTCACATTTAAGCTGGTGATGTTTTCAATGATACCCGAGTGGGGTATTGTGTCGAAAGCCTTTGCCAGGTCAAGGTAGGCTGTGTGGACTGCCTTGCCCATGTCAATGGCCTGGGTGACTGTCTTGAAAAAGTCAACCAAGTTTAAAAGGCATGATCTGCCCTTGACAAAGCCAAACTGGGTTGGATCCAACGTCTGCAAGTCCCCTATGTCTTCATTTATTATTCCCATTATGATCCTCTCCATAGCTTAGCAGACCAGGCTTGTCAAGCTGATGGGATGGTAGTTTCCGGGTTGGTGGAGGCACCTCCTTTGTGAAGTGGGTCCACCATTGCTGTATGCCACTCCTTGGGCACATATCCTGAGGTGAGGCTAAGATTAAACAGCTGCCCTAACTGCGGGTTTAATTCCTCATTGAGTTCATGGAGCACACAACTGGGGACACCATCTGGTCCCATGGATAAAGTGTTTTTCGCCTTGGATAGAGCAGTTCTCACCCCAGCATTTGAGATGTTTGGGGGGCTACAATCCTCTGGTATAGATACCCTCCAGTTGGGGAGGGAGAAATGCACTGAACCTGTCAGCCAGTATGTTGGCAATGTCTGTAGGTTCAGTGATATTTACATCATTCAACTAATTCTGAGCATATCTGGGAGTTCCTCCCAGGTGTCAAACATAGGTAAAAAGGCCTCATGATTGTCCCTTGAGTCCTGAGTGGGTTTACTCTCAAAATTTGCCTTGGATGATTGTATGGGGGAACCCAGTGTTTTACTCATAATGAGCAGGGGTGTCTTCCCTTCTACGGATTTCGCTCTATCTTGTAGTAGCTCCTTCCTTTTGTTGTAGAGCTTGTTTATGGCTGGGGTCCACCAGACTGGATGCTTGCCTGTGGTACAAAGAGTCTTTGTTTTGTTTGGGATTGCCTGATCCATGCAGTCCTGGAGGTGCTGGTAGAAGGCATTTGTAAGTGATACAGCGGCTTGGGTAATGGTGTCCGCTGGCTTGGGGCCTTGAAAGAGACCACACCAGTCTTTAGAAGTGTGAAGTCGGCTTTTGAGAAGGTCTTCACTGTTTGTTTTTCTATATGGGGTGGGGTGGGATGTGGACTCCCACTGAGATTAGTTCATGATCTGATCTCACCAATGATGGGTATACTTCTGGTGTTGAACAGTGTGACCCCATGTTCGTGATGATGAGTTCTAGTATGTTGTCTCCACTTGTGGGGATGGTGACTAGTTGTTCCATGGCATTTGAGTGTATGAACTCTTGGAACCTTTGGGTTAGAGTGTTGGGGCTTGAGTAGTGATCCCAGTCTATATTTGGATAGTTGGAATCACCCAGTATGATGGTGTTCGGAGATACATTTATCCCTCCAGTGTTTTCAGGACAGCTGTGTGAGGTACCTGAGTTTGAGAGGGTGGCATGTAACATGCTACAAACTGCAGAGCAGTCTTGCCTATGGTTACTTGCACCTGGATGGTCTCCGATGCATCGTGTGTTGCCACCAACCTTGAGGTGAGGGTGTCCTTGATGAATATGGACACCCACCCTCCTTTCTTGGTGTTGTCCGGATTTTGGGGCCGGAACGCATGATATGAGGTAACACCCGATAGTGCCGGGGTGCTGTCAGAAGCCGTGAACCAGGTTTCAGGCACAGCACAGACATCAATGTTCTACATACTGAGAAGGGCATTGAGTGTGTGCAGCTTGAGGTTGAGACTTCTGGCATTGAGCAGCATTACCCTTAGTGTTTTTCCTTTTCTGTGTTCTAGGGTGGTAGGTGTAGAATCTGATTCTTGCATAAAAAAGGCACAATGGGGTGGCAAGAGCCTCAGCCAAAATCCGAAGCCCAGGGGTGACAGGTGCAAGCCGTCCCTTGCAAATCAGCGTGGCCTGTCCAGCATGTCATCCCAGGCAGACAGACATTGGACCCCCTTTGAATGACACCATAGTTTAAGCAAATTATTACAGCTGATCATCTTGTCTCTGTTTATGTGGCATCATACTTGGTGAAGGTAGGATACTGCTCAAGGTCAGGGTCATACCTGCCTGGCCTACATAATCAGAGAGATCCTCTATGTCTCTTTCCATGTAGTCCAGGGAGGTACATCTCAGGTCGTTCACACCAGCATGGATAATGACTGAGTCAGACTTGTACTTGCAGTTGAGTGACCTGAGTGCTTGCATTATGTGGTGGATTCCAGTGCCCGATAGGCAGCTTACTGTGACCTCCTCCGTACTCGATCTGGTGAGCGGGACGCCAGTGTGTCTGACTATGGAGTCACCTATGACAAGTGTGTCTGGCATTGTGTTTGGCCTTAAGGGCTGTGACTGTTTGGCACACTGACTCTGTGGTCTATGTGTTGCATGTGCTGTGCCCTGTGGAGGCAGTTGTGTGGGTGTCTGCTGTGGTGGCCGCTGCTGTTTTGGTAGAATTCTGATCAGAGCCTCCGAGTATGTCTTTGTGTGTCTATGTGTATGATTTTAAGTTGTGATAGTGCTATGTGAGACTGGGTTTGTGATGTGTGTGGTTACCTTCACCTTCTCTCTGGTCTTGCTAGTCCTATGTTGAGAGAGCTCAGCCTCCACTTTGGCTATATAGTTGCATCTCTCACATGTATGTGTGTTTTATGGGAGAAGGAGAGGGTTGTCAGTGTACATGAGGCAATTGTAACATTGCCTCAATATTCCCAGGTTCACCAGCTGAGCAGGAGAGGACACTAGCAACTGATCCCTAGACATGCTAGAAGGAATAGACAAAACAATGTTGGAATACAGGGAGATATCAAGCCCCCAAACCACATCATAGTGCTTGACTGACAATACCTACACATACACCATAGTTTCATAGTGTCATAGTTTACTACTAGGCTATCTGCCCTAGTGCATGTATAAGCCTAGCCATAGTGATGTGGCTATTGCCACCCCTTATAGTGGTAATAAGTGTACAGAATAGATTCGAATATTGTGCCTCTGACTTAGTAGTGACACATTATGAACCCATACGTAATTGAATAACATGACTGTGCCTCTGTCTAGTCTGTGCCTCTGTCTCATATGCAGTTGTCCAGATGTCTCTTGAAGAGAGTCAGTGAGGGACTCTGTCTAACATGAACTGGGATACTCTGCTAGAGTGTGAGATGCCTCTGAGTTATGACTCTGTCCCTCCAGCATGTCCTATACATGTATGTGCTGAGGTTCAAATCTTCAGCTCTCATGGTTCTGGTGGATTTGGATTGCTTGCAGTGGAGCATGTCCACCAAATCCTGATTGGACATGGTCTTGTATGTCAGGCATAGGTCACCTGTAAGTATGCGGTATGACACTGAATAAAGCTGGATTTCCTCTATTCTGGAAGCATATGACATGTGTTGTAGACCCCTGATCTTCATGGTAAGGTACTTTTGGGGTCTCTCCAGCTGTTGCAAGTGCTGGGTGAGGTACATACCAAATGGGGCTTTGTATTCAATCATGGGCCTGATAAGGGAGAAGTATAGTGGTACAATGACCTCCTATGATCTGGATGGAAAACCCTCCATGATAAGGTGGGCAAGATAGAAAGTCTTTCTAACCACTTTGGCAACATGGGTGTCAAACGAGATGTCACTATCTACATGTGTCCCCAGGTGTCTGATTTGTTTTCTGTGCTCAGTGGGTTGCTGTCTATGTATTGATCTGTGGGTACTTTGTTCCTCCCAAAGGGGATGACTACACATCAGTTGCATTCAGTTTCAGGCCATGAGTCTGGCACCAGCTATCCGCCTTTGTGACGGCATTCTGTAGGATGTGTGTGCCGGCTGATGTATTCACTATGGTGCCTAGGTTGCAGTCATCTGCAAACTTTGTCAGCCACAACCCTCCTATGTTTGCTTTCACATCTGAAAAGTAAATACCAATTAAGAGGGGTCCCAGGACACATCCTTGTGGGACACCACCTGTGACTGGCTTTGAATCTGACAAGGCACCTGCAATGTTGACTTTATGGGTTCTGTTTCTTAGCCATTTTGCAACCTATCCTGTGACATATGGTGTTATATGTCAGCTGTTGAGCTTGTCTATGATGCCTGAGTGGGGTATTGTGTCACAGGCCTTAGCCAAGTGCAGGTAGGCTGTGTGGACTGCGTAGCCCTCATCAATGGCCCTACTGACAGTTTCATAGTAGTCAACTAGGTGCAAAAGGCAGGATCTGCCCTGTACAAAGCTGAACTGGGTGGGATCAAGGGTCTGTAGGTCAGCAATGTCTCTGTGTAAGAGCTCCATAATGACTCTTCCCATAGCTTTGCAGACAAGGCTGGTTAAGCTTGTGTGGTGGTAGTTGCCATGGTCTGTGGAGGCATCTCCTTTGTGGAGTGGGACCACTGTTGCCGTACGCCAGTGTTCAGGTACATATCCTGTAGCAAGGCTAAGGTTAAATAGCATTTGTATATACGGGTCCAGCTCCTTCTGGAGTTCACATAGCATGCAACCGGGATACCATCAGGTCCCATTGATGCTGTGTACTTGTCTTTGCTGAGTGCGGCTCTCACATGGACATCCAAGATGACAGTGAGGTTACATACAGCTGTGATAACTATCTTCTTTTGGGGGTGAGGGAGGGGTAAATTGCACTGAAGCTGTCTGCCGGAATGTTGCCAATATCTGTCAGGTCACTGGAATATATGTTGTTGTGTACCAACTCTGAGCATATCTGAGGGTTCCCAACCAGGTGTCTGACATAACTGAAGAAAGCAGTGTGGTTACCTTCATTGTCTTTGGTGATTTATGTCCCCAAGTTGACCTTGCATGTCTTTATGAGATAATGTAGCTTTCTACTAGTGCTGATCACAGCTGTCTTCCCTTTTGGAGATGTAGCTCTGTCTTGCATTAGTATCCCTCATCTGTTATACAGTTTGTTTATGGCTGGGGTCCACCAGACAGGCCACTTTCCCTTTGTGGAGAGGGTCCTGTTTTTATTTGTGATTGCATGGTCCATGCTTTCTGACATCTAGCTAAGGGGAGGTCATTGTGGTTCTGCAGTTATCTTTCATCAGCATTAGAAATGACCACAACAGCCCCTGTGGGGTGTACCTCAGCAGACACATCCAGCAACTGTAAAGTCCACAACAGTACCTCACCAGGAGTATGAAAGAGCTGGAACACATGTAATGTGTTGCCTGATTAAACAGAGTGCAGCTCCACACACTGCCATGCTGTCCACCCAGACGCAAGCTGTGCCTGATGTAGAAAGCCATGTCCAAGCTGGAATCAATGCACATGCTGCACCTTGTACAATCTGAATGGCAGGGAGCTATGCACATGAGGGACCTGAACCCCAGCACTGACATACATAGGACAGGCTGTACTGCATTATCCATAACACAGAAGCCACCCCCACGCATGAGTAAACTACCAGTACAGGTTATCCATAGAGTCACTCGTTGATTCCCTCAACAGGAATCCTAATGAGTGGATGGGAGATGGTAGGTTTACCCTGGGTATCAATGTTATGTCACAGGTAGACAGAGGCACAGTATACTAAACAAGACATATGTCATGGCAAACTACACTTACAATGTGTTGACGGACAAACACACTCTCCGACTAGCATTAGAAATGGCCTAGGGCACATCGGTAGTGTTTGCCAATGTACACCCATGTTGTGGAATACACTACTGATGTTGGATGAGGCTGTTGTAAGTAGTTCACATCTGAACATAATGCAACATGGTCAGATAGGTTCATAGGTACATAGGTTTATACTAGGCTATCTTCCCTAAGGCAGGTATAAGCCTAGCCCAGAGTTTGTTGGCATACACCACCCTTATATGGAAACAGTACTGTGCCCATTATTTTGTCGTGCCTCTCTCCAGCAGTGACACAGTGACGATCCCCGGGTAAACGTATGACCTCCCATCCACAGGTCAAGATACCTCTTGAACAGAGCCAGCAAGGTGCTCTGCCTCACATGGACCGGGATTGTATTCCACAGCATAGGGAGTCTCCGAGTGATAACTCCATCCCTCCAACATGTCCAACGTACATCCATGCTAAGGTGTAAGTCACTTGCACTAGTGGTTCAGGTGGATCTGCCGATTCTGAGGTGGAGCATGTCCATTAATTCCTGTTTGGACATGGCCTTGCATGTCAGGCACATGTCACCTCTAAGCAGACGGTATGTGACTGAATACTGAGTGTCTTCAATCTGGCAGCATATGACAGATGTTGGGGTTCCTTTATCCTTTGGTGGGGACATTCAGGGTCTCTCCAATTGCTGCAGATGTTGGGTGAGATACATCCAGAATAGGGCATTGTACTCGATCACCGGTCTGATAAGTGAAGAGTACAGGGGAACAATGACCCACTAGATCTGGATGTGAATCCCTTCCTGATCAGGTGGGCAATGTAGAAGGTCTTTCTAGCCACTTTAGCAACGTGAGTGTCAGAAGAACGGCGACTGTCAACCTGTGTCCCCAGGTCCATGATAACCTCCTCTGTGCTTAGAGGATTGCCACCTATATGGTAGCTTGGGGTTACCTTGCTTTTCCCGAAGGGTATGTCTACACATGTTGTGCACTTTGACTTCAGGCCATGGCTCTGGCACCAGCTATCAGTTTCCGTGAGTCCCTTCTGAAGGATATCCGTGTCTGATGCACTGTCCACTATGGCGCCCAGTGTGCAGTCATCTGCAAACTTTGTCAGCCAAAGTCCTCCCATGTTGGCCTGTACTTCTGAGAAGTACATGACAAACAATAGGGGGCCAAGGACTGAGCCCTGTGTGACACCACTTGTGACCAGCCTGGAGTCTAACATAGTGCCAGCAACTCTAACCCTGTGGGTCCCGTCCTTAAGCCAGTTTGTAACCCATCTTGTGACATATGGGTTTACATTTCAGTTGGTAGGGTTTTCTACAATACCTGAGTGGGGTATTGTGTTGAAAGTGTTTGCAAGGCCAAGGTAGGCTGTATGGACTGCCTTTCCCTCAACAATGGCCTAAGTGACCGTTTTGAAGATGTCAACGCAGTACAAAAGGCATGATCTGCCCTTGACCAAGCCAAACTGGGACGGGTACAATGTCTGCATGTCCCCTATATCTTTGTTTATGAGCTCAATTATGATCCTCTCCATAGCTTTGCAGACTAGACTTGTTAAGCTTATGGGGCAGTAATTACCAGGGTCCGTAGAGGCACCGCCTTTGTGCAGATGTGCACAACTGGACCCTAACCAGGCTGTTGTGCACACTATGGAAATGTAAAGCAGTGATAGGACTAAAGCCCAGGATACTGACCACCACAGTGAAAGTACTGAACCACTACACTATACAGTACTACAGTGTTAGGTCAGTATGAACGGATGTTGACAATTGTGTGCAAAGTATCCCATGCAAAACCTGCAGGCACAGTATACTCCCTGTTGTGTTCACACAAAAGCATTTGGACAGTAACTACACAACATGGCACAGAACACACAACCATAAACTGGAGGTATTTGTTGAAGGTCACACTCATCCACAAATGTGATGGGCTGCAGAGTTCAACATATGGAAAGCCCACACTGGGCATGCTCACACACTTAGATAAATGAGACATCTTTCACACAACATGCCATGGGAAGGCTGAACTGGGCATGCTCACACACTTAGTCCAAATGTTACTCCTAGCAACTGTGAAAACACACCAGAGGATGCTCATTCCCCTTTCTAGACACTGATCATGTCAGCACCCTATAAGTATATCAGGAGAAAAGGAATCTCCCAGTAATCCGAATAGCGCGCTCTGCTAATGCGTCCGTCTGTAGTGTCATAACATAGTTAGGTAGGGGTTTGAATCCAGCAAGTGTGTGTGAAGGGGGGTAAGTGTGTGTGTAAGTGTGTATGAAAGGAACATCCCTTTTGGCAACTGGGAAAACACACCACAGGATGCTCATTCCACTTTCTAAACTCTGATGATGTCAGCACCCTATAAGTATATCAGGGGAAAGGAAATCTCCCAGTAATGCGAATAGCGCTCTGCTAATGCGTCTGTCTCTAGTGTCATAACATAGTTAGGTAGGGGTTTGAATCCAGCAAGTGTGTGTGAAGGGGGTAAGTGTGTATGACTGAAATATCCCTTTTGGCAACTGGGAAAACACACTACAGGATGCACATACCCCTTTCTAAATGATATCACAATTATTTATGGCTTTTGATTACAGACATGCCACGTGTGTTTGCCCACACAGAATGCCCATGTGTGCGGGTTGTCCCTCACAATAATGCATGACATTGATTAAACCAGTTATGGCAATGCACACATGATGTATGTGTGTGCCAAATACACATATGTACCTGTGACCTTCAATAGTTACCATGTGTGATGCCTGCCACATGTGAATACATGGTATTTGCACAGGGTAACATTATGACTGTGGTCTTCTGTGCAGGTGCTGCATGTGGGATGTGTATATACAGTGTGAGATGTAGATGCTATCAGCCTAGTAGTGAGGGATACACACCTGGTCTGGGGCATATAGTCTACCTGTTGTTGATGAACAGGTGCTGCATGTTTTCACCTGTTGTGGGAGTGGTAAGACGTTATTCCATAGCAATGCAGTGACCGCATGCTAAGAACCGCTCAGCTAGGGTGTTGTAGCTACAGTAATTCATTAGCATTCAGTAATATGTCAGAATCCCTGGTGAGGGTCTGATGCCAACCAAGGTCAGGGTTCTACCAGCCTGTGTCACTTGCTCAGTGATCCCTTCCATGTTCCCTATCATGTATCCCAGTGAGGGACATCCCACATCAGCTGTGGTGGCATGGACAATGACTGAGTCATATGTGTCCATGCATCTGACTGACCTGTATGCTTGTGTTATGTGGTGGACCACAGTGCCCCATGAGCATATCACTGTGACCTACACCTTGTCCAGCCTGGTGAGCATGTTCTCACTGTACTGGACAATAAGGTACCTAACACAACTGCGGCAGTAGTGTTGTATAGCTGTACAGACTGTGCTTGTTTGGCACACAGGATTTGTGTGCTATGTGTTATGCGTGCTGTGTGCAGGCCTAATGTATGCCTGTGTGCCAGCTGCAGAGATGTCTGCCAGTCATGCAGGATGCTATCCTTAGGCTCCACAACTGGCCCGGTGTGTTTCCATGCTTGTATTGCTGTCAGTGTAGGTCCACATCAGATTGGTATTGCTGTCACTGTAGTATTTCATGCCACCCGACAGGTTATGCCAGTACTGGGTTCAGAGTGCTTAGTCCACAGTTTGGCCATGTGTTTCCATCTCATACATGTGTTGTACATCCATGGGTAGGGGATAGGGTTGACTGTGTACATGTGGCAGCTGTGACATTACTACATGACACACATATTCCACAACTGTACCATAGAGGTGACTGACAACTGACCTTTGCACATGCTACCATAGTATTGAGATTGCATTGGTGATTAACAGCACATAGGGCCAATGGTGAACAAGATACATAGGTCCATAGGTTCATACAGGGATGTCTGCCCAGGGCATGTATCCACCTAGCCAGAATGTGTGTGGCTTTCAACATGCATTGTAAATCTGTCTTGCTATGCCCTTTTCCAAGGTTAGTATACTGTGCCTCTGTCTCACAGTGACACATAAGTGATACCCAGGGTAACCCTACAATGTCACATCCAGTCATTAATATCACTCTTGAAGATAGTCACTGAGTCACTCTGCCTAACCTCTATTGGGATAATATTCAAGAATGAAGGGAGCCTCTGAGTTATGAATGTGCCCCTCCAGCATGTCCTATGTATATCACTCCTGAGGTTCAAGTCTTTCCAGCGTGTATCCTGATGGGATCTGGATATTCTGAGGTGCAGCATGGCCATTAAGTGAGGGTTTGACATGGCTTTATATGTCAGGCACAGATTGCCTATGAAGAGGCAGTATGCCACTGAGTAGAGCTGCTGTTTCTTTAACCAGTCAGTATGTGGCATCTGTTTGAGCCCTTTGATCCTATTGTCGAGGTACGTATGTGGTCTTTCCAGTTGCTGCAGGTGTCTGGTAAGGTGCATGCCGACAGGTTCATCATAGTCAATTATGGGCATGATGAGGGATGAGTAAAGGGGCACAATGTCCTCCCCTGATCTACATGTGGATCCCATCATGATGATGTGGCCCATATAACATGTTTTCCTAACCACTTTGTCCATGTTGTTGTCAAATGGTAGAATGCTATCAACCTGTGTACCCCAAGGTCCATAATTCCTTCGTCTGCACTTAATGGATTAACACATATGTGGTACTTTGTGGTCACTTTGTGTTTGACAAAGGGATGACTATACGCTTTTTGTCATTCACCTTGAGGCCATGGCTGTGGCACAAGTCATGTGTTTGCAAGAGGCCCTTTTGGAGGATGCGTGTGTTAGCTGGAGAGTTGATTATGGCGTCCGGTTTGCAGTCACCTGCGACTTGCTCAGCCACAGTACTTCCATGTTGGCCTGTACCTATGATAAATATATAATGAACATGACAGCTCCCAGGGCTGAGCCTTGTGGGACACCACTTGTACCTGGTTGGAGGCTGACATGGCTCCAGCAATTCTAGCCATGTGTGTTCTGCCCTTGAGCCACTGTGCAATATCCATAGTGACATAGGGGTTAATATGTACACTGGTGAGCTTCCTAGAATGCACAAGTGGGGTATTGTATCAAAGGCTTATGCAAGGTCCAGGTAGGCTGTGTAGACCTCCTTCCCTTGACAGTGGCCTTGGTGACTGTTTCAAAGAAATCAAACAGGTTTGAGAGGCAGGATCTGCCATTAACAAAGCCAAACTGTGTATGGTGACATGTCTGTAGGTCCACAATATCTATATATGTGAGGTTCATGATGATCCTTGCCATAGCTTTGCAGACCAAGCTAGTCAGACATATGGGGCGAATAGTGTCCAGGATCCGTGAAGGCACCACCTGAATGTAGAGGGACCACTGTTGCTGTACGCCACTCTTTGGCCACATATCGTGTAGTAAGGCTGGGATTGAACAGTAGTGTTATGTCTGGGTGTAGCTCTTCTTGTGGTTCATGTAGGACACAGCCTGGGACACTGTCTGGTCCCATTGATGCAGTGTTTATTGCTTTGGGAAGGGCATCTCTTACCTGAGCATCTGTGATGTCAGGGGAGAAGCCAGCACTCTGCCGCGAGACATATTTGCCCTTTTGGTGTGGTGGGGGGGAGAAGGCAGCAGTGAACCTGTCCACTAGGATGATGGCAATGTCTGTGTGTTTTGTATTTCGTGTGACATCTTGGATTACCTCTGAGCATATCTGGGTAGTACCACCCAGGTTCCTAACATAACTACAGAAAGCCTTGTGATTATCCTCAGTGGCTTGTGGAATCTTCTCTCAAAGATGGCCTTAGACAATCGTATGGGTGCCTGTAGTTGTCTTCCAATACTCATCAGTGATGCCTTCACATTTTGGGAGTTTGTTGTATCATGTAGTGGCTTCATCCTTCTATTGTATAGTTTGTTTATGGCTGGTGTTCAGCACACAGGACATCTGCCTTTGGAGAATTGGGTCATGCTTTCATATGTGGTTTCATGATCCATGCATTCCTGAATGTGTCCATAGAATGCCTTTATACAGGTATCTGCAGTCTGGTCCATATTTTCAACAGGCCTGGGGCCTTTGAAGGTTTCCACATCATTTATGAGGGGTGTGAACTTGCTTGACATGAGCTGTTGACTGACGTGCGCCCTCCAGACTGAGCAAGGTGAGGGTCACATTTAGCTACCTGTCGGGTGATAGAATGTGCCACATAACACAGGCACACAGGTCACTCCACAGCAAGTACAACTATGAGGCAGTCATTGTCCATGCTGGTGCAAACAACCTGAGACGTACCTCCCTGGACCACATGGAAAGAGACACAGAGGAGCTCTTACAGCACCCTCTCAAACTCAGGACTCCCACACAGCCTTCATGCTCACACAGGAGAGTATAGATTTCTCTGCAAACACCATCATACTGGGTGACGTCAGCTACCCAAACATAGACTGTGAACATTACACAAGCCACAATACCCAAGCTCTAGGGTTCCCATAGATCAGACATTCTTTAGCTATGGAACAGGTAATCAACCTTCCCACAAGAGGGGCAGATATACTAGACCTGATCATCACAAACATGAGTACAAAATGCTCACCACTGGAAGTATATCCCTCATTGTTGCAATCAAACCATATACTAATCACACTGGAGTACTGGATCCCCCACATATGCAAACCTCGAACACATCGATGTGTGTGTGGGAAATGCCCCTATTAGCAACTGTGACAGTACAGTACAGGATGCAGATCCCTTTTGAAACACTGATGATGTCAGGACTCTATAACTATATTACCTGTATTAAAGTCCTCCAGTAATTCAGTATAGCGCTCTGCTAATGCATCTTTCTCCAGTGTCATAACATAGTTAGGTAGGGGTTTGAATCCTGCAAAGGGAATGTATGTGTGTTAGTATGAGTGGGGTTTATGTGTGTGCATTATGCTGGGAGGGATAAGTGCCTTTTGCCAACTGGGAGAACACACTACAGGGTGCACATCCCTCCTCCTACACACAGATGATGTCAGCACCCTCTAAGTACAGCATTAGAAAGGATTTCTCCAACTAATGCAAATAGCACACTCTGCTAATGTGTCTGCTTCTACTGTCATAACACAGTTAGGTATGGGTTTGAATCTTGCAAATGGAAAGTATGTGTTTTACTGTGGGTGGGGTTAGTGTGTGTGCACAATGATGGGGTGGGATGTGGCTTTTGCCAAATGGGGCTATGCACTGCAGGGTGCACATTACCCTTAACAAGCAGTGATGTTGACAGCACCCTATACAAACAAAACTACAAAAGAGAAGGTGGTGGTACCAATAACACATGTAAGGTAACACTTCTTCAAGTAATGTCCACAAAACGAAGTAGGATAATCAAACAATTCTTTTACTCTATACAAACAACATGACAACAGACAACTGCCAGTACTCAGTATAGTGTTACATGCTACTGTAACACGCACATGTACCAGAATATACCTAGATAGTGTTTTGAAGCCTGAATGTGGCAAGTGTGTGGATGTGGGATGTGTCTGTGTGTGCATTTCCGTATGGGAAACATGTTTGATGTGGCAATCAGGGTACCACAGTACCTGATGCACATTACACCTTTGAACTGATGAGGTTGCCTGCACCCTGTGAGTACAGGTAGAGAAGAGGAAGTCGGTAGTAAACAACATAGTGCACTTCTCAAATGTGTACCTGTCATGTATCGACAGCTACTCATGTAGGGTAATAAATAATGGGAATGGCAGGTGAGCGTGTGCATGTGTGGGGGTAGCAGGGTGTGTATAAATGCATGTGTGACAGAACAGATACATATAGCTGAATCTACATAACAGCACATGATGCGCATTCCCATAGTCAATGTTAGCATGTGATGGTGTGCAGCTGGTACACTTTGGTAAGTAGTATGGGTGCAGATAACAATTGAGGACATTCATACAGTTACTGCAGCAGGACTGCTGGGATATACACACAATCATAGTGGAACAGTGAACAGTTACCAACATGTTACTACTTATACACATCTATGTAGTCACCCTGTGCATCAGCAACGTGTTTACCTTTTCCTGCACCAATGTTGTAGTATGCAGGAGGTGGCACAGTGTCATCATATGCACAGGGTGTGGGTTAGGTATGCCCAAGCCAGCCACTGGTAACACCAATTGACATGTGTGTGTATGTGTGTTTGTGAGGGGCAGCAGTACAGGGTGGACCAGTGTTGGTGCAGTGTGTGTGTGTATGTGTTTGCCCTAGGTGTTAGGTTTCTGCATGTGTGTAAGCACGCACACAGTCCCACATAATGGCTGCCATGTACAGGGTTTTGTGGACAGCCACAGACTGCACCTGTCAGGTCATCCAGATCAGTGTCTGTGGGCACGGACACGGTACCTGTGCCTGGCAGGGGTGCTACGGGCCATATCCGGTACTAACCCAGACTGGGTACTGTCATCGGAAGCAGGGGTGTGTTGACTGGACACAGTTCCCTGTTGGGACTGTCCAGAGCCACGTGCACGTGGTCTCCTGGTGCGTCTTGATGACAGCACAGACCCAGCATTGCTGGGGCTGGTGCTGGCACTTGAGGTGCGTGAGTGGGCCTGTTGTCGTCCGCGGCCACTGCCAGCTGGTGCTGTTGCTGGCATACGGCCACGTCGACGTCGCAAACGCACACCATCGCCCTGGCCCATGGACATCTGGTTGTGGAGCAGCTGTTGTATGTCCCCACAACGTCTGTCAATGACATCTGTGAAGTTACGGATAGCATTCGCAACGTCACGCATGCCGTCTGTCATGGCTGTGCGACATGCTCTCAGCTCCCTCAGACCCTGTCTGGTGTACCTTTCCATACGTGCCTGTGCCTGCATAACAGTTCAAAACATAGTGGAGGTTGACATACCTCCTTGGGCACGTCGGCCAGAGGCAGTACGGCCACGGATGCCCCCACGAGAACCCATGGGCGACTGTCTGCGTGGTACCATTGGAGGACCCTGCTCATGGCTGCCTTGTGGGGATGCATGTACCACAGGTACCACATTACCCTGATCTATGCCCACTGCAGACTGTCCATCACCTAGGGACAATGGTGACAAAGGATGTAACGGCAGGATGACTGTGCGCATTGACGGGGTTGACAGCTGTGTACTGTCAATTGGCTGACCAATGGCGGACCCAGACACACCTTCCTGCACCATTACAGACATTTCATCATCATCAGTACCTGGGGCACAAGATTCAGGTTCCCTGCTGCAGGTCACCAGAGCAGCACCAGAACCTATGGGAGGAAAACAGGGAACACAGATTACAGTCTCAACACATATTTGACAGAGATGCACTTCAATACTAATGCACACATTCAGAAATGGACACATGCACTCATGGACACTAACACACATGCACACATGGGCACAGGCACACTCGCACACATGCACACCCCACAGTAAACACACACATCAGTACTGTGTTACACTACTCTTAATATTGTTAAACTGGGTATTGCAGGTATTATTAAACACACTCACCAGCATGTATACTACAGAGTTACACTACTCTTACTAGTATTATAAATTGTTTTTCAGGTAATGTTAAACACACTCACCAGCATGTATGGCCTGCCTCGTTGCTAGATGGGAGGGACCTGGAAGTATGAAGAGAGTAATGTCAGTGGGCACAAGTGTGCCATTTGTTTTGCACATGATACAGTACAGTAGTACACTAGTTCCCTTATACACATCAGCTGCTCATAATGTCTGTATCACACATGCACAATTACATATCATGATGACAGATACATACCACATGCACACCTTATGCGTGCATGAAGTAACAGTGTACAGAACAGTCATATGTACATACCAGGAGTTAACTCTAATCTCACCCTTACCTCTCTTCAAACAACAACTCAAACTGTACTTCCAAAACCACTGGCTTTGTTCTTGTAGTACTCCAGGCTAACGTCCCTCTCCCCACCCTCTCTTTACCTTTAACCCCTCATTGTGCATAAAAACTAGCTTCTACCCTGTTTCTTTCCCTTGATGTCCTTCTATGCTCTGACCTACTTCTCCCATCCCTCCCACCTCCTCTTGACTGTCTTCCTTCTTTTCCTCACTTCCCTTCTTGACTCCTGCCTCTTCCCTATTATTTTATCTTTCATACTCCTTCTACTTCTCTACCCTTCTGAGCTTTAACTATTATCTATATGGCTTTTGCCTTATTGCATAACCGTTATGTTTTAGGTAGAATTGCTTTGAAACCGACAGTACATTGTGTATGACTTTAAACTGTTTGAGTTCCTTAAATGTATGTTGATTTAATTAACAAGCTGGTGTATATTTCTATTATGTTGGCTGTCTGTATTAACAACTTGTCTGTCTGCCTTTATTATGTTATGTGTGGAGCTTTTCTCCCCAGGCCTCTACTGAAAATGGACATATATCCAGCTAGACTATCTTGGTCAACAAATGTAAAAGTAATAACAATAAATAAATATGGCATCTTACCTGCACGCCGGTGTCTTGCTGCTGTGTGGATCCAACCTCCATCATGATGCATGACTGTTGCTGTTGTTGTTCTGGGGCTGGATCCACAACACTTAGCAGTAGCCCCTCCTGTCTGGTGAGGGGGATGTGTGGCCACCCCCCCCACCTGTGGCAACCTGTTGCCTGCGGATATCTGCAGCACGCTGGCGGACATTTCTAATCAAATCACTGCAGTGATGTCTCACCTGCTCATATGTCCTATCATGCATGCCAACATCATTTATCCTGCTAACTAGATTTTGCCACAGTGCAGACCTCTCCTGCTGATTCTGGGTGGTGCGTGAGAACAGGATGGCATAGTCACGCACCAGGCTCTGGTGGATCACTTCATCCTCTGCAGCAGAATATGGGGTTCCTTTTGGAGCCATGTTCCCCTGGAAAGGTACACAAACAGGTTATCAGCATAGTATCTCAGCAATACATGGTACACATTCTATACAGGGAGTATTAAATTGTACTTATTACTGCTTGGTTGTAACTTGATTAAAGTGTAGCTATCATTCTAAGTCATTTGGACTAAGCACTTGGCCTTCAGACCAGTTGTTTTACATTAGGGAGGTTTGTGGCAAGCACTGTGGTGGCAGGACACATATCTTTCATCCGTTGAAGTTGGGAACTGCTGATTGAGAGCCCAGTGTCCAAGTGTATTAGTTCTGGTATAGGCAGTTGGCCTTCAGGCCAGTTATTTAACATTAACAAGGTTTGTGGTCTGCACTCTTGTGTGACAATAGGCTGTACTCTGCCATTCATAGCTGGGGACATCTGGTTTCAGGTTTATAGTGCCTGCATATTTGAGCTGTATCTTACTGACATTGGTACACCTTGTTTGCTGTAGCAAACACTACATCCAGGCCTCCTGAATCTAGCTTTGTTTATATGCTTGTTATTTGTTAGCTTGTTATTTCACTGGTACGCTACTTCCACATAATACACAGCTTCTCAACACTTCTGTGACTCACTACTGATATCTGCATTGCTTACTGTACGTATTTCCATGTTACACATGACAGCAAGTGACTGCTTGTCATTGTTGCATTTACTTAATTGTGACACATTGCACTTAGGTTACCTGGCACTTGCTCACTGAAGCTATTATATCAGTCAGCAGTAGTAGGTAATATCAGTACACCCTCACTCCCCACTGGACCTTGTTTTCAATTATTACGGAATTCACAATAGTATTCTAGCATGTCCAAAGGTCAGTTGTCAGTCTCCTCCCCAGTCCAGCTGGTGAGTGTGGTAATCCAGAGACAATGTTAGAACAGCTGCATGTACACAGACAAACCCTCCTCCTAACAACAAATTCAAACTCATGTGAGTGATGCAACCATATACCAAACTGGAGGCTAGGCTCTCTCTACTCAATACTGCCATAACCAGTCAGGTGGAGAAGGAAACCACACTCACTACACTTCCAGTCTCACATAGACCTACCACGACAGCAGAACTAACACATGATCACACATGAACATACTCGTAGGCTCGGACTACAGGTCTGCCTATGCAGCAGAGACCTCCTAAGCAGACACTCAAGCAACCACTACCACGGAAACAAACACGCAACACATATCACACAAAGCCAATGTGCTGAACACTCACAGCCATTAACAGTAAACAACACACCTCATACACCTGTACTAGGTGCCTCTATCATCAGGCACACTGACATCACGTTCACCAGGCTTAACGAGGTGAGGGTCACAGTGTGCAGCCTGTCGGGCACTACGACCCGCCACATAACACAAACACTCAAGTAACCCCAAGGCAAGTACAGGTATGACTCAGTCAATGTCCATGCTGGTGTGAATGACCTGACACATACCTCCCTGGACTACATGACATGAGACAGTACGGAGCTCTCTGAGCATGTAGCCCAAGACAGTTTGACCCTGACCTTGAGTAGCATCTTACCCTCACCAAGAACGATGCCACAATATCAAGGCACGATGATCCCTTCCAACAATTGACTGACATACTGGTGTCATTCACAGGTGTGCCAATGCCTGTCATCTTGGGGTGGTATGCTTTGCTAGGGACAGCTTGCACCTGTCACCCCTGGCCTATTGGATTTTGGCGGAGGCTCTTGCTACACCCATAGTGCCTGTATTAGGCAAGGCTCATAAGGCAAACCCACATCCATTTGTATCACAAAGGATGAGGAAGTAAGAGTGATGCTACTCAACACCAGAAGTCTAGACCTCAGGATACACGCACTCAAAACCCTACTTAGCATTATGGACATCGATATCTGTGCAGTAACATAAACCTGTTTCAGGTTTCACAGGAGCACACCAGCACTACCAAGTTATAGCTGTTACCATTCTTGTCGGCCCCAACACTTGAACAAGGGAGGGGGAGTATCAATATTCAACGCAGATTCCCACACCTCCACATTGGTGGCAAAGTACAACATAGGTGTTAGGCCATTGAGTACAGAAGACGTAATTGGGGACCTGGGGAAGAAACATGATAGCAGTCTGTCATTTGTCAACCACATGGCCAACGTGGATTGAAAGACATGTTATATAGCCCAGCTAATCATGAGGGATTCACATGTATGGCAGGGGAGGTCATTGTGCCTCTTTACTCATCCATCATCAGGCCTATAATTGCGTACAATGCACCTTTTGGGATGTACCTAACCAGACACCTACAGCAACTGGTACAGGACAACAGTACCTCATCAAGAGGATGCAATGGCTCAAACAGATGTCATATGCTGCCCAGTTAAAGGAAATCCAGCTGGACTCAGTGGCATACTGCCTGTTCAGAGGCAATCTGTGCATGCCATATACAGCCATGTCCTACCCAGCAGTAATGAACATGCTGCACCTCAGGAAATCAGAGTCCCATACAGCCACATGCTCAGGAGACCTGAACCTCAGCACTGACATAAATGGACATGCTGGAGGGGCATATTCCTAACCAAGAGGCTCCCTTCACTCTGTAATGAACTCACACTACAGGTTAGGCAGAGTCCCTCATTGACTCTCTTCCATAGGAATCTGGATGAGTGGATGGAGATCATAGTTGTACCCCAGGTATCACTTCTATGTCACTGTTAGACAGAGGCACAGTATACTAACGTCGGACAAGGGCATAGCAGCATAACTTGTAATTGGGTGGCGAAGACAAACACATTCTACTAGGCTTATCAATGCCCTAGGGCAAATAGCCTAGTATGAACCTATGAACCTGTGTGTACTGCTATAGTACTTCTGCCATATGTTGCATGTGTGTGTGTTGTGGGGATGCACAGGTAATGGCCAGATATTTCTGCACAGGCGACACGTCTGAAACACTCTGGGTGTTCATCCCTACATACTGGATGTGTGTTGCCATCCAACCCTGTGATGTGGACACACATTACTCAGCCTGGATATACATATCCCAACAACACCACAAGCACAGTACACTACCTTGCTATGTATGCATGTAATTACACAGTTATTCACTAGTTATGACTGTGATGCTATCCATGCAGCCCATTGGGCCAGTGGAAGCCACAACACACACTGCTGGCCCTTTGCATATGCTTACCACAGACATCCCACATACTGCATGTACTGTGCACACACATATCTAACCCAGAACATATGCACACCACTTATTTATCCTGTCCAGTGGACTACAGATACAGGCACATTGTATAACAATAGCAGGAGGCTACTGCAGCACAGGGCAGATTCACATGAAGGCAAGGCATCTGTGGTCATCAGTGTTAAGATGCTTCACATTCACCAAATGCACAGATATTGGCAACATTGTTGCAGACAGTTTAGGTGCAGGTACCCCCCCCCCATTCTCCTACACATGCGGTATTAGTTATCACAGATGACTGTAACCTCCCTATCCTCTCACATGTCCAGGTGAGGGCCACCCTCAACATTGCAGAACACATAGCATCACTGTTACGAAATGGTATCCCTGGATGTGTGCTACGTTCACCCCTGGAGGACATAGCACCACATGACAGTCTGATATTAATCCCTGGCCATACTACAGGATATGTACCTGAACAGTGCCATACATACACAGTGGTCCCACACCAATGAGGAGTAACCTCTACTGACCCTGGTAACTACTGCATCATATGCACAACTGGCCTTGTGTTCTAAGCTATGGAAGTTTTAAGTATGGGCAACATGTACAGCAATATTACATATGTATATATTTCAGGACTATGTACACACAACCTATCTCATGGACATACCTATAGATAGTGAACTATGATACATTTGAAGGTGTCACAGTAAACACAGTATTAACCTGCTACTTTGCATTACCTGTGTTTGTGGCAGCTGTTGCTGTGTCAGTGGTGCTGCTTGCTGCTTGCTGTTTGCTGCTGCTGCTGCTGGTTTTGCTGCTGGCAGTCTGTATATTTTCTTATTTCTCTCTCTGTCTCTCTCTCTCTTTCTCATTAGGTTTGTGCAATGACTGTATTGCATGTGTGGAGTGTGGGTACTGAATGCTTTTGTAGGTATCTGCATAGGTCCATGTGATGGCCTCTGCACCAATTGTAAGGCAGCATTGGCTAATTGCATACAGCCAGTTGTGTACTGATTGCATGTCTCACTGTGATTTCAGGACAGTGCTATAAAAAGGTATGTGAGATAGGCGTTGCCCTTTCAGATTGTAAGGGCGTGGACCATGCTGGTATGCTGTTGGAAAATGTTCTGTGAGTGTGAAGGTTAGTACATCTCTCATGCTTCATGCTGTGTTGTGAATTCAGGTTGCTGCATTTCTCCCACCTGTTCCCTGTAGTGAGTGTGTATGCATACTGACGCCTATGACTATATTTCATATGTATTGCTATATATACATATGTGTACATATACATACTTTCATATATGTACATTAGCTGACAATATTGGGTACAAGCTAACAATTTGCAGGGCTGTTTCTGTTAACACTACACTAGTATGGGAATCCAGTAATTGGGACAGTGAAAGTCTGCCTGACATGCTTTGGGTAGTACACATACTATATTGCCTTTATCTTCATTCCTACTATTACATGTTCCACTTATTTAGCACTATATTCCTGTATGAGAGTCATGTCTTGCTGGTAGGTCATACAGACTAGTGTTACAATGGTCTTGTGGTAGGGCCTACTAGTATGCTTGTATTTTGCTTTCAAATTGAGTACAGGGTCTATCAATCAAAGTGCTGGAGGCACCTTCCAGCAGTAAAGGGGTTAGTAGGTCTCACAGGAGTCAGGCTGTGTTGCAGATTCTGGCTGCTGCATTTATCTTCACTGTTTCCTGTAGTGAGTGTGTATGGATACTGACACCTACAACTATATTTCATATGTATTAATATATATTTATATGTATGTATGTGTACATATACATACCTTCATATATGTACATTACCTTACATTATTATGTACAAGCTGACAATTAGCAGGGCTGTTTCTGTTAACACTGAACTAGTGTGGGAATCCAGTAATTCAGCCATTAAAACTCTACCTGAAATGCTTTGGGTAGTACACCTCCTATATTGCCTTTATATTGATCCCTACTATTACATGTTATATTTATTTTAGCACTATGTTCTTGTATGGCAGTCATGGCTTAGTGGTAGGTCATACAGACTAATGTTACCAAGGTCCTGGGTTTGAGACTGGCAGTGGGAATTTATTTTTCTTTCCAAACCTTCAAAATGAGTACAGGACCTGTCAATCAAAGTGCTGAAGCCACCTTTAAGCAGTTAAAAGGGTTAGTGGGTCTCACAGGGGTCAGGCTGTGTTGCAGATTCTGGCTGCTGCATTTATCTTCACTGTTTCCTGTAGTGAGTGTGTATGGATACTGACACCTACGACTATATTTCATATGTATTACTATATATTTATATATATGTATGTGTACATATACATACCTTCTTATGTGTACATTACCTTACATTATTATGTACAAGCTAACAATTAGCAGGGCTGTTTCTGTTAACACTGAACTAGTGTGGGAATCCAGTAATTCGCGCATTAAAACTCTACCTGAAATGCTTTGGGTAGTACACCTCCTATATTGCCTTTATATTGATTCCTACTATTACATGTTATATTTATTTTAGCACTATGTTCTTGTATGGCAGTCATGGCTTAGTGGTAGGTCATACAGACTAATGTTACCAAGGTCCTGGGTTTGAGACTGGCAGTGGGAATTTATTTTTCTTTCCAGGTTTTCAAAATGAGTACAGGACCTGTCAATCAAAGTGCCATAAAGGCACTTTTAAGCACTTAAAACCAGGTCTGTGCTCATTTGCGCAGAGCTCACGCATGCGCACTGGCGGTGAGCTCCGCTAACACACGCGCACACCCGCGCTATTTTCTTTGAAAGAAAAGAAAAAGGGGTGACAGGAAAGTGGTGAAAAAGGGGTCACAAAGAGGGTAAGACAGTAGGGAAACAAGCGTGGGATTTGCAGGAAGGATGTGGGTAAGGCCCATAGATGCCCATGTCTTTAGCAGCAACAGCTGTGTATTTCTATGTATTTTGGTGGGACATTTGAAACCTTCCACCCCTGAGAGAGGTGTCAGGACAACATTAATATTTGTTGTAAAGCCAATTGTAATTAACAGTTTCAATGTCCAGCGGACATGTGTGCGACATGGACAGCTATGTATGGGGCGTAATTTTATTGTGGGTACAGAGTGCCCTTTTTTTTTTTCAGGTGAGAGTGGTATGTCAGGTGAAGGAAGTCGGTATAGCTGGGGAGGTAGGCTGGGTAGGTTAACAGACAAGACAGACAAGACGCATACAGGGGCGGTGTATGACACAAGTGGGGGGGTTACACAATTGACGGGACGGAGGTTGGGATATCCAAGGCGCATGAGCCCACAGATGGCAACAGTGGAACTGATATCCCCACCCATAGGCAGTTGCCACTGTTCCTTCACAGCCCAGGACAGGGCTGTGCTGGGGCTGTGCAGGCGGGACAATGGGCATGGCCGTAAGCTGTGCCACCCGAGCCTCGAGCTGGCGTAGGGGCCCAAGAACAGAGTCTTGGATCTCCCTTCGCACCACAGACCGGACACCTTGGAGGGTGAGTGGACGTACTCCTCCGGCCACGCTTGCAGAGGGGGGGACGGGCCCCATCCCCTGCAGCGCTTCCACCCGAAGGTGGCACAGGGCCACCGGAGGAGGGTCCAGCCTGGGCACTAGTGCCAGGTGCAGTCGCCAGCTGAGGTGGGAGAGGTGGGTCCGCTGGGACCTGCCTTCCCAAGCGTTCTAGGTTTGTGGGTATGTTATGTTAGTTTGGGTTAGTGGCATATTATTCCATTCCAATTAGTTGTAACAGCATGCATTGGTATTCCCATTAAACAAACACCCAGATATTAACACCATTGAACAACGGGCATATCAATATCACATGCATTATTTGAACGGAAATACACAATCAAACAACATGCAGGGTTGATTAATGGCAACAGGCCATCAGGTTTGCAGGTATGAACAGGGCACATGCACAAACAGACATGCATATATTTGTGAACAGGACAAATGTCCATGGTTAATGAAATGTTCACATACCAATATTTAGTGAGTGTTTTAATTTGCAATTATAGGGTGGGGTGGAGAAAGAAAATGATGACACATTCATAAGTTATACATTGATATACATTTGTAATAGGTACACAATTAACTTGAGGCTGATGTTTCAAAATGATTTTTATTTGACTGTCATGCTAGACCTGTTACAGTTACATCACTATCCTAGTTATTTTGAATTTGATCAGATACATCATCCTGCTACACTTTGATGACAGGACAGGGGACAACTATGGCTGTTTAGTTTGTCAGACAATCATTCATTCTATCTGCAAATTGTTTACTGTCATCACCATATACAGATTTTGGCTTAAACATTCAAGATTCAGACACACTGAAATCAGTTTGGGATGTTAATTTGTAATTCCCACATGCATTTAGTTCTGTGGAGACACACTGAGGCTTATATATTCGGGGTTATTACTACTTTATTTATTGATACATGACCCTTTCTGTCACTCTCACACATCCTGCAATTTCACAGTTCAGGTTGGTACTTCTAGGCTTTGTTCACATATTAGACCTGTGGTGATTCAAACACTTTCCAGCAGCCTCACTTCTGTCATGATTCAGCATTTCAACAGGGGATAAATCTCACATGTGATTACCTCAGATTCTGAAGCTGTACTCTTGAGACTACTGCAGGTTATACTATATTTAATTAATGGTGGGACATCTGTATTACAGCACTATTTATTTCTATCAATTATATTTCCAGTTACACTTGCATACTGATGAACTTGTTGCAGCCATACCTGCAGACTTTCACTTCTTGCTTGCACATTATATTTCTTTTAATCAATACAGTGCAGTGTTCTGATACATGCTACACTATAATATTTATTTACAAGTACTATGTGGGGTTACTAACCTGCATGGTGGCGCAGCCACACCAGCCTCAGGTCATGCGCCTTTGGTTCGCAGAGCGGACACCTGCAGCTGTAATACAAAACAAGTAATATTGGAATACACATCTCCATGGTATCAGCTAGTTGAATTCCTTACATACATAAGTAAAATGTAACTTACTCAGTAGTGGGGCGTTGGGCATATCCCGGGCCTCCTGGATCCATTGGGTCAACTGGTCTTGCTTACGCCGCTTCAGGTCCGCATGGTGGTGACGGACCTGCTCACCAGTGCGTGGAATGCCAGTAGCACTGGTCAGATCATGAGCCAACTGGTCCCATGCCTCCGCCCTGTACGCTCCCCATGAGACCTGGCCCTGCATGAGTTGGGCCTCATGATGGTGAACTAGGAGCCAGACCATGTATCTGGACTCCTCAACGCCCCACCGCTGTGCTCGAAAGCAACGTCCCTCCCTACTCCACTCATTCTGCCTGCAGGTCTGTTCTACAATCGGTTCTGCTGTGTATTCCCGCCTATGGGGCTTATATATGCCGATTTTCCCGCACATTTCTATGATTGGCCATTTTGGAATTGTATCTACTTCACAGAAACTGCTTTATCATGCTCCATTCTGGATTATATCCTATATGTATGCTATTTCTGCATTTCTAAGTACTGCTGTCATGGCTTAGTGGTTTAGTACCTTGACTCTAGTGCATGGTATCCTGGGTTCAAATCTGACCACTGATTTTTAATTTTCAAGACTGTCTAGAAATGAGTTGAGGACCTGTCAATCAAACATGCCAAAAGCACTTTTAAGCACTTAAAACCAGGTCTGCGCTCGTTTGCATGGAGCTAACGCATGCACTGGCAGTTAGCTTGTGGGAGCGGCGCAAACGGTGTGCGCTGGGATAAACCTTAATTGGCTGGTGACACACATGTTAAGCTGAGCACAGCTAGTTGCACACAGTTTGAGCCTGTTAAACCAGTGCTTAGCTACGGGCAAGCAATTTGCAGCTTTTTAAACACTACTCAGCTACAAGCACTCTGTCTCACTGCAGCTTAGCTATCAGTACATTTCTAAATATTTTTATTATTGTGTTACTTCAAAATATATGCTCCATTTCATTCCATTTTACAAAAGGGTATACTTTTACATTTGTACAATACTGTCAGGGGCCTTTTTAGTGCTTATTTACAAAAAAAAAGGTTGTTGTGTGGGCTCGAACCCTGCCTGCCTACTCTTAAGCCAGCAACTCTACCGCTAAGCTATTTCTTCTTGGCTTACTTTGCATATTTAGTTCTCATATCCTTCTCCACTGCCTGCTAACTGCAATTGTGCTAGTAGCACACCCGCGCACACGAACGCACACAGTAGCACACATTTACGGGTTTTAAAAAAATAAAACAGTTTTTATTTTCATTTTATAGCATCTGTTCACTTTGTACACTGATGGTCTGTGGGGGAATGTGTTGTGTAGTGTGTTTATTTACATTTCCATGGCCTCTCTCGTGGCTGTTTACTTTCAGCCATTCTACACTGCCGGGGGCGTGTCCGCATGCAGGGCTTAGCCTACGGACACGCCCCCTACTTTCTTACACGGACCGTGTAAGAGTTACAGTGTGATTCAGCATGTCTCATGCACCTCATGCATATGCATGACATGCTGACATCACACCGTTTAACTGCAGCCTCCGTGTAAGAGTTATAACTCTTACACGGAGGCTTCCTGAATCTGGCCCAATGTTATGCTTACACAGTGAAATACTGATGTCATGTTCAAGGATTATGGTTTTGATGAAGTTGTCAGTATGCTGCAATATAAATCACGGGGTAGTCATGCAACAGAAGTGGGGAAAATGAATAAAGGCATTTGTGACTCAGTTTAAAAAAATCTCCTCACAAAAAGTTAAGAATAGATAGTTGTATTTGTTTTCTTTTTTGTACAGTGCCTATAAAATACTTTTGAGCAAAAGTAACACGAACATTACTACATCTCTTGAATATTTGGGATAATATGAAAAAAAATCTACGTACTGCTGCTGAGCAACACCTGCAAAACATGAAATTTGATGTGTAAACAGCTCCTGGATTGGACTTCTAGCTTTGACCCCCTCAGAAAAAGTGTGGAGAGGGTAGTGCTCATATCAAAGAAATTCAAAATGACAGTCCTTACAGAAGCTTGGAATTTATCTACTTTCTTTGGCTAGAACTGGCAAATTGCTCTGAATGACTTGTAATAGGCTGTGAAAGAAATGTACATAATGATTATTTAGGAATAAAATGCAAGCACTCCTGCTACATAAGGTGTATAAGATGCCTGTGACTCACACTATTGCCATTGCTTCTTAGTCGAGTAGAAAAATATCAAAACTTCCTTAGGCTTAGCATGACTAACATAGAAGGGACTTGAGAAGGATGCTGCGAAGGAGACAAGAAAGCATTAAAACAAGACTGTTTCAAGTTGTCAGGCACCTTGTTGGCTTTTTTGTGGAAAAGCATAATAAAATGTTATAAGAAGCACTTAGAGTTATTTTAATGAATTAAAATAGCCCAGAAAACAAAGATACAATGAAAAATAAAAACATTTTTGAGCTGCAAAGTAGAAATTTCTTTTAATTCCTGGGTAGTTGGGGCTTTCCTTCCACATGAAGGTTGCACAGAGCAATGATTTTTGGTATGTTTTTGATTGTTGGGATTTTGGAGTTTTCAGTATTTATATTTTTGTTGTTGAACATTCAGGATTTAGTGGATTTGTGGTCTGCCCCATGGCTTTCTTCTGAAACCAAACACAAAATTCATCTCAGAAATAAACATTGGGCTAAACGGAGAAAGTCTAAAAACCCTGCTGACCAACAAACCTTTAGACAGCTAAGAAATTACACAAAGAAGGCCATACTCTCTGATAAACAAAACTACTACTTACAATAGCAACAACCTAACCACAACAACCCACAGAAATTCTGGACTAGCTTTAAGCAGTTACTCCACCCAGGTCAAGCCACTACACCTAACCCTCAAAATACAGATAGAAAAATCCCATCCATACAGCTAATTCCTTCAATACCTTCTTTACAGATGCTATCCAAACACTAGCTAGTCAACTATCACATAATACCTTCACATTACCTTCATACTCCTCTGCCCCACCTTTCACTTTTCATTTCAAACCTGTCCCAACCACATTTATCCAAACCCTACTGAAAAAACTGAAACCATGCTCCCCTCCTGCAGACCTACTGCCTTCTGAATATCTACAGCTATCATGATCCAAGGCTGTTGCCTATCCTATTTCTATACTGATTAACAGAACTATTACTGAAGGTTACATCCCTACCTTATGGAAAGTCTTCCATATTATCCCCCAACATAAAGGTGGACATTCCACTGAGCTATCAAACTATCGCCCCATTGCCCTACTTTTGCCTTTAGCTAAAATTATGGAAGCATGTATCCATAAACAACTACTCCACCACTTAATAGAAAACAATCTACTTTCTGTCAACATGGTTTCAGACCTTCACACAGTACGACCACTGCCCTTCTTTCCTTTACTGACTACATTAACAGAAACCGAAACCTGAATAATCTTTCTTCTGCTCTATTTATCGACCTGTCTAAAGCATTTGACATGGTAAACCACCAGATTCTCATTAATATACTTAAATCTTTGTCATTAGACCCACTTTCCATAAAATGGTTCCAGTCCTACCTTGACAAATGACAGCAAGCAGTACTTTGGCATAACTCCTTATCCACCCAACTACCTGTTTCCTTAGGTGTCCCTCAGGGGTCCATACTAGGACCTCTTCTTTTCTCTATATTTATTAACGACCTTCATCTAGCTATCCCACAAGCCACTTGTATACAATATGCTGACAACTCCACATTATTATGCTCAGCTACATTCTCCCATGACCTTCACTCTCTCACCCAAAAAATATTCAACATAGTTGAACAATGGTTCACTCAGCATTGCCTTCTTTTGAACCCAAAGAAAACCAAACTCCTCCTCTTCACTCCAACTCAAAAGTCCTCTCCTCTACATTTCTCTGTGGCTTCTACCAATGGCACAATAATATCTCCAGACTTCACCACCAAACTACTTGGTGTCACCATCGACAATAATCTAAAGTTTGACATCCACATCAACAATACTATAAAGACTACTGTCAACATAAAAATTGGCACTCTCTATAGGATTGAATGCTTCCTTTCCCCTACTGTTAAAACTACTATAGCTCACACTCACTTGATCTCTACTCTCCTTTATGCCTCATCCATTTTTACTAATCTCTCCAAGAAAAATCTCAGCAAATTAGAAATGTCCTATAATAACATTGCTAGATTTGCTAAAGGCAACCCATTTTGAACCCACCATTGTACAAACTTAAACCAGATAGAATGGTTAGAACTTCAACACCTGATTAAATTTCACCAACTAACCATTGCCCACAACATTCTCTATAAACCTTCCAGCACTCCAAGTTTAACAAACCTTATTACCGCCTATAAAAATCTGAAGTCCTTACGCTCATCACACAAACTTCTTGTATACACCTCTAAACCTCATAACAGGGCTGGGGATTCTCACTTCTCTAATATTGTTGGCAAATCCTGGAATCTTCTCCCTAGTGACCTAACCTCACTCACCTCTTTATCTCTCTTTAAAAACAGACTTAAAATCTACCTCAAATAATACTGGCTATGCCCCTGTGCCAAACCTGACTGGCCCTATACCTCTACAAACTCAACTTACCTATCTAGTCCTTACTATCCTCTGTTACATCTTCCATCTGACTATACTTTTCTTATCTACCTTTTTCTACATTATTTATATCCTCTTTACATACCTTTTCTTAAGTAAATCCATTCTATCTTCATTACACATACAACTTCCTTTTCTCTGTTTCCTACCTAACCTGTACTATGTCTCCATATACTCTACTCATACAATTTTTTTAACTCTTAACTTCAGTGTACACCCTTTTAAAATGCTCCAGGCTTTTACTGCACTGTACCATTGTCAATGACTTTTTTTTTACTATGATAATTGCTATTTTTTTATTATTATAATACTTGATGTTTGTGTATTGTTTGTACTTATACTTTTGAAACATATCTTTGGAGCTTTTCTCCCCGGGCCTCTACTGAAAATGAACATATATCCAGTTAGACTAGCCGGGTCAACAAATGTAAAATAAAATAAAATAAATAAAATAAATAAATTGATGCTCATTGTTATTAGGTTGAGGTTTGCTATTTTTAGGAATTTTGTGATGTGTATGTGTATATAGATGCAGAATAATAGCATTCCATCAAACAAGCAAGATTCCAAACCCCAAATCACTGATCTTAAAAGACTAAAACTCAGAACAGGGAAATTAAATAAAAATTAAAAATAAAATTTTTTTGCAAGAGGGAAATCCCTTCATGCTACATATCTATCTATCTATATATATATATATATATATATATATATATATATATATATATATATATATATATATATACATATATGGTTCTACTTGGTATGGCCGAAATTTCAAAATGTTGACTTTCATTTGGCCGAGACCATATGATCGACATTTGAAATCTCGACCATACAAGTAAAACACAAAACACAAACACAAATTTACCTTAATGCTGCTAGCATGGGGGCTTCGCCCCCCCCTGCACCAACGCCCCCATGGGGGGCTCAGTCCCACAAACCCCACATAACTTAAATATACCAACTCCGAGTTCGCACTACAGTGTGGAAGTGGAAATCTTTCCATTCCGCACTGTAGTGTGATGCCGGTTCCCCATGGTCGACATTTCAAATCTCGATCATATGGTCTCAGCCTTATGAATGTCGACATTTTGAAATGTCGACCATTAGAAGGGGACCTATATATACAAACTCTGAGATTGCATTATACTGGGGAAAGGGCAAAGCCCCAGTTTCCACTGTTCCATGATCTCAAAAAAATAGCTGCCAGTCTGCCAGCACAAAACTCAAGTGTCAAGAATACCACAGCACATCCGTAATTTTTTCTCACACTTTTACACTGTCCCACAAAAAAGTTTCAAATATTTGCTAAATTAAACAATTACAGGAGATAAATAACCCCAAAGTTGGAATTTCATGCACCTTACTGCTCAGAGAATGCATTTTAATGCTTTGCCTGCTATTTACCAGCATCCAACATATTTGTTTTTCCTAACATTCAACCAATTAATTTCACACCAAAATTATTTGATATTCTTAACATTCAGTGAAATATATGCATATATACACACACTCACACACATATACACTCTATATAGGTTTATGTATATGCATATGCATATGTAATATAGGGGCCCTTGAGCCAGTACATGGCATGTTTAGTATTATAAGATTAGGGATTGAGTTTTATGATGAATGACTTAGTGGTCTCATTTGGAATGGCAAACTAAGGTACAGCATGCAGATTTGTGCCCTGATATAATTTCCTTAACTTCTTTATTAACAGGTGTCAAAGAACAATTGGGATCTTGCCTCCTGTTTGTAACCATATGTAGAACAGCTCATGGTTTCAATATGAAAGTCTGTCTCACTGCAATCACCAAGTCAGTCGTACTGCATCTTGATCTGAATCCAAACTGTTCATCTTCAGTCTTACTTTCTACTTTCTGATCAGTATCTATGTGGAGTTTTCATGTTTTTCCTGTCTGTGTGGGCTTCTTCCTACCTCCTAAAATATGCCTGGTATTTCTACATCAAAGATGAACTGTACCAGGTTCAAAACTACCCCGTCATTTGAACAGCAGACTGCACCTAAAACTTGAATGGAGCTGCAGACAGCAGCACAGATTTTAAGTGGCACTTATTGAAGGAAGAGTCATGCAGTCCAGCCAGTTTAGACATCACAGGATGAACATGGACCACAGGCTGAAAAACCACACATGGCTAACAATTTTCAATTGTAAAAGCTGTCTGTAGGTGATTTAGTCTTATTGACTTATGTTGCCAAAATGTAAAAGTTAATGGACAACTTAAACAAACTCCTGGAGGTAATAGATTACAGGACTTTGACCTCTGCAAAAATTGGTTCTTAACATTCACAGTCCTTTTCCATCTGCAGAGACATAAAATAAGGATAATCTCTAACTCCAGTTTTACTTCTATTACCATTTGAGCCCTTAGAGCTCTCCTTGAGCAGTCACCTGGCAATTTCATTCCTTCATGATCAAGATGAGCTGAAAGATCACTTTGCTTTCTTTTTTGATTATCTTGTCTGTTCATTTGTCATCCATTTGAAGTCATTTCCATAGTTTAGAACACCTTCATGGATTTTGATACATTTTTAGAGAGTAAAATCAATGCAGACAATATTTTACTCTTCCACACTCCTGTACCCCTCATGCCAGATTCAAGATTTGATACCCATTCAACTTTGATACTTTCACGATGGGGTACCTTAGTAAATAACTGGCATGTAAATTGAAGAAAGGCAAAGACTTCATTAAACTGAGAATAAATATTGTACTTAAGGTGCGATGTAGGAAAATATTGCCAGCTCAGCTATCTAGACTTTTGTAAATAATTCTATGTCATTTGTGAATATTAATATAATTTATACAGAACCGTATGTTATGTACTGAGCTAAAATGTAACCACAACATGCCCTTCTAACTTAGAAGAGAAATGCATATAAACTGTATACCTGTACAAATGTGTGTTTTAACAGTATAAACTAGAACATAAAGGATTAACTTGCAAAACTTCAAGAAAATAAGTTGAAATTAAATTGCTTTACAATTGTGGTATAAAACTCCTCTCTCAGTTTCAGTGTAGCAGACACAGTGTCTAGAGCTAGACGTTTTTGTATTGTATTGAAAGAGAAGTAATTACTAGGTTTCAAATTTTTATTGTTTTATGACTTCCAATATCTGCAAACATCTGAGAGATATGTTTTTGCACGCAGAGATGTTAAATTCTGTTAGTTTCTGATTTAGCCTGGGAACCGAAGTCAGGTGACAAAAAGTGATGTCATCCAAATTAGCCAAGCAGTAATATTCAATATTAATTTAAGAACTCTCTCAGAGAGAGACTGTACATTTTGTATTTTGTCTTTGACCTGGGAACATTTACTCATCATCCTCCCCATTTGCACTTGCCTTGCTCTGTAAGTAAGTTCTTAGGGCATAGTAACTATTTTTAGATATAGTCAGGAATATAGTAAAGATTAGTTTAGATTTTTTTTGTATTTATTTGAGACTGTCCTGCAATGTTGTTTTAAATCCTTTCTATGATTTTGAACACTGAAGTTACTGTGTTGATTTATTGAGTATTTTCTTGCTCTTTTATTATTTATTATTTATTATTAAACATATTTAAACCTATTTAATTGCTGGAACCTGTGTTCTGAGAGACTGCCTTCCAGACTATCTGCAAATATACAGAGCTGAATATATATTTTTTGGTTATAGAGTTTGTTAATTGTTGCTTAGATCTCTGTTGAAACTGTTGTCTCACTTTTCTGAGAGACTGATCTGCAAATATACAGAGCTGAGTATATTTTTTTGGTTTTAGAGTTTGTACTATTAGTCGTTGCTTAGATCTCTGTTTAAACTGTTTTGGCCCACCCACCCTATTTTTGGTTTGTAGTTTAAATTTGGTGGCTTTTGCAGTTGCCCGCCCCACTGTAGAGTTGATCTGGGACACTCCCTCAGTCCCATCTCTTTACCACATTCTACCTAATAAACTCTTTCTGCACTTGTTTTAAGTCCTTTTTAATTTAATTGCATTTTTTAAACTGTGTTTGGTCTAATATTGATGCATACTGAAGTGCGCTAGCTTGCACTGCATGTGAATTGTTTTTACTACTGTTTTTGCTACTTTTCTGTAAAAAAAACTGTAAGCCTGTTTCCTACCTTTCCTGTAACTAGTGTTCCAGATACAGATTTGCTGTATCCAGGACTGTATGTAAGCTTCTGAGCCCCCCAAGCCTTTCTGTGTTGGAGGGAAGCCTTCTAGCTTATCAGTGGGAGTGGTAAGCAATAGGTAACCTGTCTACCACATATGGAGTGGTTCTGGCTCAGAAATTGTAGTTATTGGCCATTTGAGCAATCTCTTCCATCTCTCTCAACTTTCTGATTTGAAAGCCTGCAGTTGTACTTGTTTCTGTCCTGTAACTCGTCTAGTGCAGATACAGATTCTTAGTTTTAGCACTTAAATTTGCTTATTCAAGCTCAGCACTTGTTCAGAACTTGTAAGCACTAAATAAGCTACTAATTACTATAGCACTCAATCTTCCTCATTACCTAGAGGAAAACAATTTTTGTACTTACATTTCTCACTCGCTTAGAGAAAAACAGCTCTTGTACTCACTTTCCTCACTTATCTAAAGGAAAATAGTTTTTTTATTCAGGCATGTCCAAGGGTCAGCTCCCATTGTTCTCTCCTGTCTATCTGATGAATCTGGGCATGTTGAGGCAATGTAGAAATTGCCTCATGTACAGAGACAACCCTCTCCTCCTACTACCCAACACTCCAACCTGTGAGAGATACACTTATGTAGCCAAACTGGAGGTCAAGCTCTCTCCAACCAAGGCTGAACTTGACAGTCATGAGGAGAAGGTAAACATTTGCACCACACCACACTCATCACATAGTCTCACTAAATCTACACCACCAAAATCCACACATAGTAACTCAAAAACATTTGTGAAGGCTCTCAATAATAATCTGTCTAAGCAACAGAGACCTCCAAAGCAGAAACGCAAGCAACCTCCATCCCCCAACACAACCCAAATGACACATAGCCCACAGACTCAGTGTGCCACTCAACCACAGCCAATAAGGCAAAACAACGTACCCAACACACTAGTCATAGGTGACTCTATAATCAGGCACACTTATGTCCCACTCACCAGGCTAAACAAGGAGAAGGTTACTGTCAGCTGCCTGTTGGGTGCCAGGATCTGCCACATAACCCACGCACTCAGGTCACGCCACAACAAGTACAAATATGACACTGTCATTGTCCATGTTGGTGTGAATAACGTGAAACATACCTCCCTGGACTACATGAAAAGAGACATGGAAGAGCTCTCCGATCTTGTAGCCCAGGCAGGTATGACCCTAGCCCTGAGTAGCATTCTGACATTGCCCAGAATGATACCGCAGTACAAGGACAAAATGATTGACTTCAACAATTGGCTAAGCTTCTGGTGTCATTCTAAGGGGATCCAGTATCTGTCTGCTTGGGATGACATGATCGACAGACCACGATGCTTTGCCACAGATGGCCTGCACCTGCCACCCCTGGGATTCCAGATACTGGCTAAGGCTCTTGCTGCCCCTATAGTGCGTTTTTTAGGCAAGGTTCAAATAACAAATTCACCACTATAACAGAAACAGGCAAGCAACAACTGAGGGTAATGCTACTCAATGCTAGAAGTCTAAATCTCAAAATGCACTCACTCGAGGCACTCCTTAAAATGAAGAACATCGATATCTGTGCAGTGACTGAGACCTGGTTCAAGGCTCCAGAGATGACCCCTGCACTACCAGGCTATAACTCATATCACACTTTTCAGCCATGTAACCTGGACCGAAACACCAAAGGCAGAGGTGTGTCCATATTCATTAAGGATATCCACACCTCCCGGCTAGTTGCATAATGCATCTGATGATATCCAAGTGCAACTAACTCTGGGCAAAACTGCAATCTATATTGTAGCTTGCTAGAGATCCCCCACCATGCCCCAGGATTCCCACTCCTCTTTTCTTGATATACTGGAAAAAATTAGGGTTCAACCAAACACCCTAATAATGGGCGACTTCAACTACCCCACCATTAACTTGGAAAACTGCTCATGTACCAACTCCTTAGCTCAATGCTTTCTGGAATTCATAAACTCCAATGCCCTGGATCAACTTATCCACACCCCCACCAGGGGCAACAATATCCTAGACCTAGTCATTACCAACATGAGTGACCGGTGTTTCACACCTGAAGTTAACTCCTCATTGGTCCAATAAGCTAATCACCCTTGATATCCACATCCCGCCCCCACCCCCCATAAAGGAAACCACAGTAAAAAATTTCTCCAAAGCCAACTTCATGCTTCTTAAGAAAGAAGTGGTGAACTTCATGACACTCATGCAGATGGACAATACAGTTGCAACTGCTGAATCCTACAGAAATGCACTCTATAAGCACTTACACGACTGCATGAATTGTGCTATCCCAAACAGAACCAGGACACTATCCTCCAAAAAAAGGAAGCCAATCTGGTGGTCCCCTGCCATAAACAAACTGTACAACAGATGGAAGAAACTGTTGCAAAAGAGAGTAAAATCTCATGAGTGGAGGAGCTCCCTGATCAGCCTCAGCAAGAAGCTGAAATCCCTTATAAGATCCTCCAAAGCCAGCTACAAAAACAAAATTGCCACTAATTCCAAGGAAAACCACAAAGCATTCTATAGCTATGTCAAGAATCTCGATGGCAACACCCAGATCTGCTCTGAGTTAGAGCACAAAGGCAAGAAAATTACAGAACCAACTGATATTGCCAACATCCTGGCAGATAGGTTCAGGGCTAACGTTACCCCCCTCTCACCCCCTAAAGGGCCCATATCTATGCAGGAAGAATGGAGAGTCCCTGTAATCACAATTACGCAGGTAAAAGCTGCACTCTCTAAAGCCAAAAACACAGCATCCATGGGACTGGACAACATCCCAGGCTGCATTTTACATGAACTTCAGAATGAACTGGCTCCCCACTTAAGCACCATGTTCAATAATAGCCTTACATCTGGCTTTGTGCCCACTGAATGGCACACAGCAACAGTTATCCCACTCCACAAAGGGGGAGCCACCACTGATCCCGGGAACTATCAACCTGTTAGCCTGACGAGCCTGGTCTGCAAGGTCATGGAACGTATCATCATGGAACTCATAAACAAAGACATTGGTAACCTTCAAACTCTGGATCCCACCCAGTTCGGGTTTGTGAAAGGCAGATCATGCCTCCTGAACCTGATCGACTTCTTTGAGGCAGTCACCAAAGCCGTAGATGAGGGTAAGGTGGTTCACACAGCCTATCTTGCCCTCGCCAAGGTTTACAACACCATTCTCCATTCTTAAATTATAGCTAAACTCACTAAACTAGGTATAAATCCCTACGTCACAAAATGGATTGCCAACTGGCTCTCTGACAGAACCCACACTGTAAAAGTTGCAGACTCCAAATCTGACTTCAAAGCAGTGACAAGTGGAGTACCACAGGGTTCTGTCCTGGGACCTCTCCTGTTTGGTATCTACTTCTCTGAAGTACATGCTAACACAGAAGGCCTCTGGCTAATGAAGTTCACAGATGACTGCAAACTAGGAGCCATAGAAGTCCCCAAATGATGTGAACATCCTACAGAAGGACCTCGCTGAGACAGATTCCTGGTGTCAGAGCCATAGCCTCAAGCTCAATGCCAAAAAGTGCAGTGTCATCCCATTTGGTAAAAACTCTGTACCCATGAACTACCACATAGGCAGCAATCTACTTAATGCTGAATGTGTGATAAGAGACCTTGGGACCCAGGTGGAAAGTAGTCTCTCATTTGATAGTCACATCACCACAGTATTCAGGAAATCCTTCTACGTGGCACACCTCATCATAAAAGGGTTCTCATCCAGGAAAAAAGAGGTCATTGTTCCCCTCTACTCGACATTCATTAGACCAATTATAGAGTACAATACCCCTTTTGGAATGTACCTCACAAGACATCTGCAGCAGCTGGAAAGTCCACAGAAGTACCTCACAAAGAGGATTACTGGCTTCAAACAAATGCCCTACACTGACCGCCTCAAAAAACTCCAGCTTTACTTTGTAGCACATCGCCTACTCCGAGGTGATCTCTGCCTAACATATAAAGCTATGTCAAACCCAGAGCTGTTGGACATGCTACACCTAAGGAAATCCCAATCCCTCTGAGCTACATGCTCTAGGGACCTAAACCTTGTCACCACAATAAATAGGACATGCTGGAGGGATAGATTCCTGTCCCAGAGACTCCCCATACTCTGGAACAGGCTACCCATCTATGTCAAGCAAAGTTCTTCATTAGCACTCTTCAAGAAAAATCTTGATGAGTAGACGGGAAATAGGAAATACACCCTGGGGATCGCTTCTGTGTCTCTGCTCAACAGTGGCACAGGAAAATAACTTTCTTGGGTGGCGTAAGCCAGGGAACCTTGTTGTCTAGGCTTTCCATAGGCCCTTGGGCTAATAGCCTAGTACCTACCTATGAACCTATAGCTGTGCCAGTAGGGAGTCTTATTGGGGAGCTGGAGAAAGAGAGAGAAACCAGCCCCAGACTGACCGTGATCTCTGTGTGCTCTTAAAGGAAATTGCACTTTACTGTGTGTACTTGTCATCTTCCCAGTGTGTACATTCCACCACTGTTGTCAGTGGTGGGGATTGAGGATCCTTGATTACTGGGTCAGTGCAGGGGCATCACATATTAATTGGTGGGCAGTGATGGATATCCACATCACATATTAATTGGTGGGAAGTCGTGGGATTGCCACATTGCATATTTACTGGCTTGTAATGATCTGGATATTGAATTTCTGTAGCCTGGGTACAGTGATCACTGAAGATGTTTCTACTTTCAATCAGCCAGAGTGAACATTCAGAGTTTCACATCACAATTGTTTTATTTTTTTCTTAGCTTAGTTAGTCAGAGAGAGCAGGCAAGCATGTCAGCAGAGGAGTATGGCAAGCTGACAAAGACCCAGTTGGCTGAGATGTGCTAGGCTAAAGGACTGGTGCATGCCAGCCTGACTAAAGCAGAAATTATTGCAGCTTTGGGCACAGCTGCATTGCTGACCAGTGATCAGGAGGACAACCAGGCTGGCCTTGGAGATGTACAACTCTCAGAAAATGGACAGCTCAACCTTTCCACAGATGAGTTAAAAATCCATCTGGAGTTAAAGAGACTTGAGCTGGAGGCCAAGCATTTGGAAATAGAAGCAGCAGACAGACTGAGGCATCTAGAGGCTGAGGAAATTGAGAAACTGAGATGTCTTGAGGCTGAGGAAAATGAGAAACTGAGACATCTAGAGGTTGAGGAAAATGAGAAACTGTGACATCTAGAGGCTGAGGAGAAGGAGAGGCAGAGGCAACGTGAAGAGGAGATGCTGACTCTTTGCCAGAGTCATGGAGGTAATGGGGAAGGGAGTAACCGAACCCCAAAAGCACAAAAGGTCAGTAAATTTCTTCCACAATTTAGAGAGGGGGATAATTTTGATAGTTTCATTCATATGTTTGAAAGGATTTGTAAAGAGTATAATGTTGACCAAGGGCTCTGGTATGGTTCCTCAACCCTTTAGCCATGGTAAGGCTGTAACAGCTATTTTTAAATTGTCTGATATTGATTGCTTAAATTATAATACAGTAAAACATGTATTTTAGAATGGTTTACCTTAACACCTGAAGCATATAGGAGAAAGTTTTGTGATCATAGACGCAAGGCAGATGAAAGTGTGTGTGAATATGTTGCTGAACTAAGCACTTATTTTCATAGGTGGGTGAATGGATGTCAGGTCACCACTTTTGAAGGGCTGGCAGACCTTTTGGTGAGGGAACAAGTCCTTACTATTGCTTGAGGACATGATGGGTTGGGGAAGAAGGCAGACCTATGCCTAGCAATCAGGGCATCACTGTACAGGAATGGGACACCAAGTGCTGCTCATGGGTCTAATGGAACCCATGGTGGGCAGCCCAGACTGCCCCAACAGAGTCCACCAGTAGCAGCAGAAGCCACTAGCCCAGGTACATGTCCAGGACCAAGGGTTAACTGTTTTAAATGCAGCCAGTGGGGCCATGTAGCATATAGATGTCCACAGTGGCAATGTGGGGAAGAAAAGGTGGAAGAGCCAGTAAGTGGGAATGACAAAATGCCAGTAATAAGTTGTCTCGAGACAACAATGGTACCAGACTACTACAAGAGGTTATATCCTATCTTAGTGGATGGGAAAGAGGCCACTGCTAAGAGAGACACAGCCTTTGACCTAACCATTGTAAAGCTTGTAATGGTTAAAGAGGACCACTACTTGTTTGGGCAGTCTACTACAGTCAGCACTTTAGGAGGGACCCCATTCCAAATACCTTTGGTTAGGGTTCACCTTGACTGGGAGGGTGGAAAAGGAAGCCAGCAAGTAAGTATGTTTGAGGTTTACCCTGCATATATCCTGATAGGGTATGATTTTGATAATGCGGTACCCTGTGTGCATGCAGTTACATGCAGTCAGGCTTGGAGACAAGCATGTGGGTCTGGCAGCCTGGGGGAAATCCAGACAGACTGCACACTTGCAGCCAGGACTGGTGAGGTGGTTACTTCAGGGAGTAAGCTACCCTGATTTTAAGTATTTTTCCTCTGTTTATTTGATAAGTTTTTCTGCATAGCTGCCTAGTTTGAGCATTTCTGGCTTGTTAAACTTGATTTCTGCATTAGTAGCTGTATTTAGAGCACAACCAAAAGCTGTATACTAAATTTCCTGTTTGCACTTAATTTTAAAATCGTTTTTTTCTCAAAACTTGCATATTTTCTGTCTTTGACCTAGCACTCTTGTGTGGGGTCATTTACTGCACTGTTATAACTTGATATTACTTGTGAACATTTGCTATGTCTGAAAAAACAAAAACAAAAAAAATCTTGCTTTTTTCCCACTTTTCTGAGATTTAAAAAAGTTCAAGTTACAGGCTTGCTTTTCTTGAACTGTTTTGTAAGTTTCCTTGAGGCCATTTTTGCTTGGGCTAAAGGAAAGTCTCTCTGTTGATCAGTGGCAGTGATAAACATTGAGCTGCTTCCCTGCCCCCGTGGGAGTGGTTACTGACTTGAAACTGTAGTTTTATTGGCCAAAAAAGGTCATTTCCAAAACTCCTTCATCTTCCTCTGTTAAAACCTAGTTGCCTCATGGTTTTGGCATCTTTTCAGGCTTGTTGGCTGTTGGTGAAGCACCCACCAAGAGGAGAAAACGCTGAGAGAAGAAAGGAGCCACTTTTGAGATTTTAAGTATTTTCCTCTGTTTATTTGATAAGTTTTTCTGCATAGCTGCCTAGTTTGAGCATTTTCTGGCTTGTTAAACTTGATTTCTGCATTAGTAGCTGTATTTAGAGCACAACCAAAAGCTGTATACTGAATTTCCTGTTTGCACTTAATTTTAAAATCATTTTTTTCTCAAAACTTGCATATTTTCTGTCTTTGACCTAGCACTTTGTGTGGGGTCATTTACTGCACTGTTATAACTTGATATTACTTGTGAACCTCTGCTATCTCTGAAAAAACAAAAACAAAAAAAAAAATCTTGCTTTTTTTCCACTTTTCTAAGATTTAAAAAATTTCAAGTTACAGGCTTGCTGTTCTTGAACTGTTTTGTAAGTTTCTGTGAGGCCATTTTTGCTTGGGCTAAAGGAAAGTCTCTCTGTTGATCGGTGGCAGTGATAAACATTGAGCTGCTTCCCTGCCCCCCGTGGGAGTGGTTACTGACTTGAAACTGTAGTTTTATTGGCTGTTTTGGGTCAATTCCTGGCTCTTTCCAGCCCCTGCTATCAAGCACGCTTTAGAGTGCTTTAGCGCGATTTAGAGCGGAGTTGCCACTAGAGCAGCATCGGGCAGCGCCGGTTTAACAAGGTTAAACTTTTTCTGGCTCCATAAAGTCTGTTCTTCATTTTTTTCCCTTAGAACTGCTCTACTAGTAATCTAAACAGTATATCCCTTAACTAAAAAGTGCAGCACTTGTTCCTAAAAGCTTTTACTTGTCTTAAAAGCATCTTCTTTTCAGGTTTAGCACTTCTGTATTATACAAAGTCCCTCACTAGCAACCCCCCCCCAGGAGTACCCACTTCCTTACTAAGTCCTCTCTTATTCAGTTACACCCCTAACTTCTAATTTCTCTAGCATGTCGAAGGGCCAGATGCTGGCGTCCTCTCCTGTCCAGTTGGTGAATTTGGGAATATTGAGGCAATGTTACAATTGCCTCATGTACACTGACAACCCTCTCCTCCTCCCACATAACACAAATACTTGCAAGAGATGCAGCTATTTAGCCAAACTGGAGGCTGAGCTCTCTCAACTCAGGACTGGCAAGACCAGACAGGAGGAGAAGGCAACTACACACACCACAAAACCAGTCTCACATAAAGCTATCACAACAATGAATCAAACACATAAACACACAAAGTCATACTGGAGGCTCTGAGCAAAATTTACCTAAACAGCAGAGGCCTCCAAAGCAGACATCCAAGCAACTGCCACCTCATGACACACCACAGGCAACACATAAACCACAAAATCAGTGTGCAAAGCAGTCACAGCCCTTAAGGCCAAATACAACACCAAACATACTTGTCATAGGTGACTCCATAGTCAGACACACTGACGTCCCACTCACCAGGCTGAACAAGGAGAGAGTCACAGTAAGCTGCCCATCGGGCGCTAGAATCCGCCACATAACACAAGCACTGGTCACTCCACAGCAAGTACAACTATGACACAGTCATTGTCCATGCTGGTGTGAACGACCTGAGACGCACCTCCCTGGACTACATGAAAAGAGACATAGAGGAGCTCTCTGATTATGTAGCCCAGGCAGGTATGACCCTGACCCTGAGCAGTATCCTTCCTTCACCAAGAATGATGCCACAACATAGAGACAAGATGATCAGCTTTAACAATTGGCTTAATTTCTGGTGTCATTCAAAGGGGATCCAGTGTCTGTCTGCCTGGGATGACATGCTTGACAAGCCACGCTGCTTCACAAGGGATGGCTTGCACCTGTCACCCCTGGGATTCCGGATATTGGCTAAGGCTCTTGCCACCCCCATAGTGCCTTTTTTAGGCAAGGCTCAAATTCTAAACCTACCACCCTAGAAAACAAAAATGGGAAGAAACTAAGGGTAATGCTGCTCAATGCCAGAAGTCTAAATCTCAAAATGCACGTTCTCGAGGCCCTTCTCAGTATGCAGAACATCGATGTCTGTGCTGTGACTGAAACCTGGTTCAAGGCTCCTGAGAGCACCCCAGCACTATCAGGTTTTACCTCATATCATGCTCCGCCCCAAAACCCAGACCACACCACAAAAGGAGGGGGTGTATCCATATTCATCAAGGATACCCACACCTCCAGGTTGGTGGCAACGCACGAAGCATCGGAAACCATCCAGGTGCAATTAACCATAGGCAAAACTGCTCTACAATTTGTAGCATGCTACAGGCCACCCTCTCAAACTCAGGAACCCCACACAGCCTTCCTGAAGACACTGGAGGGTATAAATGTATCTCCAAACACCATTATATTGGGTGACTTCAACTACCCGAATATAGACTGGGAACATTACTCAAGCCCCAACTTTCTAGCCCAAAGGTTCCTGGAGTTCATAAATTCAAATGCCATGGAACAACTAGTCACCGTTCCCACAAGAGGAGAAAATATACTAGATCTCATCATCACAAATATGGGGACAAAATGCTCCACACCGGAAGTATATCCCTCATTGGTGAGATCAGATCACAAACTTATCTCACTGGAAATCCACATCCTGCCCCCACCCCAAACAAAAAAGACCACAGTGAAGAACTTCTCTAAAGCAAACTTCACACTACTCAAGACTGGTATGGTATCCTTCAAGGCCACCGAGCCAGTGGAAACCACAACCCAAGCTGCGGAAGCCCTTACAAATGCCTTCTACAAACACCTCCAGGACTGCATGGATCAGGCAATCCCTAATAAAACCAAGACTCTTTCCACCAAGGGCAAACGTCCAGTCTGGTGGACCGCAGCCATAAACAAACTTTACAATAAGAGGAGAAAGCTGTTACATGATAGAGCAAAATCCATAAAAGAGAAGACACCCTTGATCATTATTAGTAAAAAAATACGAGCACTCATAAAATCATCCAAGGCCAAATTTGAGAGAAAAATTACAATAGATTCAAAAGACAATCATAAGGCCTTCTTCAGCTATGTTAGAAACCTGGGTGGAAAATCCCAGATATGTGTAGAATTAGTCCAAAATGATACAAAAATCACTGAACCCACAGACATTGCCAACATACTGGCAGACAGGTTCAGTGCAAACTTCACCCCCCTCTCCCCCCCCAAAAGGAGAGATAACTATCCCAGCGGAGTGTAGCCTCCCAGACATCTCTAATGCGCAGGTGAAAGCTGCTCTCTCTAAAGCTAAAAACACAGCATCAATGGGACCGGATGGTGTCACCGGCTGTGTGCTACACGAACTCAACGAGGAACTAAACCCGCATATAAGGCAGCTGTTTAATCTTAGCCTTACCACAGGATATGTGCCCAAGGAGTGGCATACGGCAACTGTGGTCCCACTCCACAAAGGCGGTACCTCTACGGACCCTAGAAATTACCGCCCCATAAGCTTAACAAGCCTGTTCTGCAAAGCTATGGAGAGGATCATAATGGAACTCATAAACAAAGACATAGGGGACTTGCAGACATTGGACCCGACCCAGTTTGGCTTTGTCAAGGGCAGATCATGCCTTTTGAACTTGGTCGACTTCTTCTAAACAGTCACCAAGGCCATTGATGAGGGAAAGGCAGTCCATACAGCCTACCTTGACCTTGCAAAAGCTTTCGACACAATACCCCACTCGGGTATTATAGAGAAACGTACCAGCTTAAATGTAAACCCATATGTCACAAGATGGGTTGCAAACTGGCTAAAGGACAGAACCCACAGGCTTAGAGTTGCTGGCGCCATGTCAGACTCCAAGCCGGTCACAAGTGGGGTCCCACAGGGCTCAGTCCTTGGCCCCCTGTTGTTCGGCATCTACTTCTCAGAAGTACAGGCAAACATAGGAGGACTATGGCTGACAAAGTTTGCAGATGACTGCAAACTGGGCGCCATAGTGGAAAGTACATCGGACACAGATATCCTAAAGAGGGGTCTCACGGAAACTGATAACTGGTGCCAGAGCCATGGCCTGAAGTTAAATGCCAAAAAATGTATAGTCATACCCTTCAGGAAAAACAAGGTAACCCCAAGCTACCATATAGGTGGCAATCCATTAAGCACAGAAGAGGTTATCAGGGACCTGGGGACCCAGGTTGACAGTGGCCTTTCTTTTGACACTCACATTGCTAAAGTGGTTAGAAAGACCTTCTACATTGCCCACCTGATCATGAAGGGATTCACATCCAGATCAAGTGAGGTCATTGTTCCCCTGTACTCTTCACTTATCAGACCAATGATCGAGTACAATGCCCCATTCGGGATGTATCTCACCCGACACCTGCAGCAATTGGAGAGACCCCAAAAGTTCCTCACCAAAAGGATAAAGGGACTCCAAAATATGTCATATGCTGCCAGACTGAAGAAACTCCAGCTCAATTCAGTCACATACCACCTGCTCAGAGGTGACCTGTGCCTGACATACAAGGCCATGTCCAACCCGGAATTAATGGACATGCTCCACCTCAAAAAATCCAAATCTACCAGATCCACTAGAGCAAGCGACTTAAACCTTAGCACGGATATAAATAGGACATGCTGGAGGGATAGATTTGACACCCAGAGACTCCCTATGCTGTGGAATAAAATCCCAGTCCATGTGAGGCAGAGCACCTCGATGGCTCTGTTCAAGAGAAATCTTGACTGGTGGATGGGAGATCGTAGGTTTACCCCGGGAATCATCTCTGTGTCACTGCTGGACAGAGGCACAACAAACTAATGGGCACAGTATTTTTTAACATAAGGGGTGGCGTAAGCCACAAAACTTTGGGCTAGGCTTATAAATGCCTTAGGGCAGAAAGCCTAGTATAAACCTATGAACCTATGAACCTATGTTGCAGTAAGACTGAAAGTGAGCCACAGCTGCTAGTGGGTACTGATGTTCACCTGGACAGAGTGACTGCAAGGGCAGTGGTGAGTAGTAGTAGTACCCAGGCTGATAGTGAGGCACCACTGTCAGATGATGCCAGACTTCCTGTGGAAGGGGAGCTGGGAAGGGTTACAAAAAGAGAGTTGAGACAGGCTCAACTCTCAGACCCTACATTACAAGGCCTGAGGAGGTAGCTAGTGAGGCACCTAATTCTGAAGGGAAGGGGAAATCTGTATACTGGGACAAAGGGTTACTGTATAGGGAGTGGACCCCTGAGGGAGGGCTAGAGGGTGAGAGAATGCAGTAGTTGGTAGCGCCCAGAGCCTACCATCTGGCACTTCTAGCCATAGCCCATGATATTCCATTTGCAGGTCATATGGGCATAAAACATACAAAGAGATGTATTATGCAGAACTTTTATTGGCATGGGATTTCCAGAGATGTAACAGGGCACTGCAGGACCTGTGAGCAGTGCCAAAAGGTAGGCAAGGCAGGAGACAAGGTGAAAGCTCCTTTTTTGCCTTTGCCTGTGATTGAGGAGCCATTTCAGAGGGTAGCTATGGATATTGTGGGGCCTCTGAGTAGCCCAAGTTCCACAGGGAAAATGTATGTACAAGTGGTAGTAGATTATGCTACCAGATACTCTGAAGTGGTGGCTCTGTCCTCCATTGCTACAGAAAAGGTGGAAAATGCTTTGTTAGATATTTTCAGCAGGGTAGGTTCCCAAAAGCAATACTGACTGACAGAGGTGCCAATGTTATGTCAGACCTGCTAGCTTGTCTGTGGAAGCACTGTTGGGTGAAGCACCTAAAGACCACCATTTACCATCCCCAGACTAATGGCCTTGATGAGAGGTTAAACTCTACACTCAAGTCCATGCTGCGGGCATTTGCAGACCAGTTTAAGAGGGAGTGGGACAAATATTTGCCCCATCTGTTGTTTGCTTACAGAGAGGTGCCTCAGGAATCCATAGGTTTTTCATACTTTGAGTTGCTGTATGGGCATAGGGTAAGGTGACCTCTAGATTTGATTTGAGGTGAGTTTGAGGATGAGTGTGAATCCCACAAAGAGTATGTTGTGGCACATGTCTTAAACCTCAGGACAAGGCTCAGGGAACTCATGGGCTTGGCTCGGGAGAACCTGTCAGAAGCCCAACAGCAGAAAAATGTCTGGTATGACAGGAATGCTCAAGGTAGAGAGTATGCTGTAGGGAAACAGGTAATGGTTCTCATTTCTGTCAGACACAAAAAGCTGCAGGCATGCTGGGAGGGACCCTACAAGGTAGTAAGTTAGGTCAGTGATATTAACTACATGGTAGAACTGCTAGGCAGGAGGCAGGGGCACAAATTGTACCATGTTAACATGATGAAACCATAGTATGACAGGGAGGCGCTTGTGCTGAGTATTTGCAGTGGATGGCAGGAGGAGTCTGAGGGGGATCTGGTGACTGATCTCCTCAGTGAGACTCGGACTGACACCTCAGTGGAAGGGGTAGCAATGTTCCAGCAGCTACCTCCTCTCCTGGTTTGAGAAATCTGAGCAGTGTTACAGGAGTTTGGGGACATGTTCACTGGGAAACCGGGGTGCACCCACCTGGTGCAGCACCATGTGGATACAAGACCCCAAAGGCCTATTAGGCAGGCCCCTTATAGGATGCCTGAGAGAGTCAAACAGACTCTGAGGGAGGAGATACAGGAAATATTCGAACTAGGGGTAATTCATAAGTCCAGCAGTCCCTGGGCCTCCTCAGTGGTGCTGGTACCAAAGAAGGTTGGCAGCACCAGGTTCTGGTTCAGGAAATTAAATAGTCACACAGATTCTGATGCTTACCCCATGCCTATGACAGATGAATCGCTAGAGCAGTTGGGTGGGGCTAAGTATCTTAGAACTACTGATCTTACCAGTAGGTAGGTGCCCTTGACTCCCAGTGCTAGAGAATGTTCAGCCTTTGTGACTCCTTTTGGCTTGTATGAGTTCACGAAGATGCCCTTTGGGATAAAAAATGCCCCAGCAACTTTCCAGAGGCTGGTAGATTGTATCCTAGCAGGAGCAGGAGATTTTGCCTTTGCTTACCTAGATGATATTGCCATCTACAGCCATTCCTGGCAAGAGCACCTTCAGCATGTCAGGGAGGTGGTGGGCAGACTACAAAGGGCAGGACTGACCATTAAGCCCAACAAATGTCAGGTGAGTATGGCAGAAGTCTCCTACCTGGGACATAGAGTGGGGAGTGGTAAGATCAGGCCAAACCCTGCCAAAGTGGAAGCCATTCAGGCATGGTGTGCCCTTGTTACCAAAAAGCGGGTGAGGGCATTCTTAGGGATCGCGGGGTACTACAGAAAGTTTGTCAACAATTATTTATTTATTTATTTTACATTTGTTGACCGGGAATGTCTGACTGACTACAAGCCCTTTTTCAGCAGAGGCCTGGGGAGAAAAACTTCAAATTATACAAACCTTAAAATAAAAAAAATGTAACTAACAAATGAGATATTTAGGTACATTACAGATATCATACAGTAGTTACATAATTGTACAAGGCTAAAAACAATAGGATGATGACAATAAAAGCTTAGGAAGTAAATCTGTTGATTGTAAAAGAGTTTGCTAACCTAAAGAGCAGCAAGTGGTGTATTACAGAAGCTAAAGAAGTTTCATAGAAAGCATAGGTTGTAAGCTGTTTATGATATGTATTGTGTGTTTCATAAACAGTAATGTGTAGACTGTTTATGGTCAGGGAGGGTGTGAACAGTGGCAGGTCCATTGTTTTTTAAAGTAGTCTTTAGTGGCTGACTTAATTTGTTTGGGGTGGGTAAAGGTCCTTATTTCTAGTGGGAGTTTGTTCTACAAAATAGAGGGGTAGTAGCTATATAGGTTGTGCCCAGTGTTAGATTTGGATTTATAAACATTTATTAGGTCTTGGGTTGAGTTTCGGAGATGTCTTGTAGGGGATTAATGGGAGGTGAAGGATGATAGGGCTGGGCAGAAAGTTTGTTGATACATAATGGAGTGTATGATTTGGAGCTGAGACTGGAGAAACAGGTGAAGTAATTCAAACCAATTCAGGTATTTTAGGGAGAGGCAGTGGTGAAATTTACATGTTTGTTGAGCTGTGAATCTAGCTATCTCGTGATAGGTTGATTCTAGCTTTTTAAGTAGGGAGGAGTTCAGATTATTGAGTATTTGGGAACAGTATGTTAAGCAAGGTAAGAGGTAGGCATGTGTAAGAGTAATCCTAGCTTCAGTGGTCAGGAATTTGTTGTTCCTATACAGTAGTCCTAGCTTCTGATGTTTTTTTTCTAATGCAATTGTTAATGTGTAGATCATATTTTAATTGATCATCAATGGTAATGCCAAGTAGTTCTGTGCTAGATTCGACTTCTATAGGAGTATTGTTTAGCGACATTATGGTGAGGGAAGATTTGATGTGGTTTACAGATTTAGGAAGAAAGAGTAGTAATTTTGTTTTTTTAGGGTTGAGGATGAGTTGGTTATTTGTGAGCCATGTTTCTATTGAGTTAAAGGATGACTGGGTAGTTGATAGGAGTTCTGTGGGTGAGATGGCGACAATCATGACTGTAGAGTCATCTGCGTATTGAACAATGATAGACTGAGGGCAAGACGCGGGAAGTGAGTTGGTGAAGATATTAAACAGTAGTGGTCCAAGTATGGATCCTTGGGGGACACCCATTCTTACTGGAAGGGGGTTAAATAGTGCAGAATCCCATCTCCCTGATTACTGCCTGTCAGTGAGATATCTAGAGAACCATGCTACTGTTTCAGGGGAGAAGTTAAGTTATGTTAGTTTGTTTAGTAGCAGAGAGTGAGATACCATGTCAAAAGCCTTCGAGAGGTCAAGGAATAAGCAGGATATGAGTTTGTGATTGTCTTTGGCTAGAGTAATAGTGTTAAGAAAGGATAGTAGAGCTGTGTTGGTGCTGTGCTTGGGGCAGAAACCATGCTGTGTAGGAGTGAGCAGGGTGTCATGTATGAGATAATGCATAACTTGTTTGTGTATACATTTCTCGAGGAGTTTAGAGAGAGAGGAGAGGATAGCAATAGGTCTGAAATTAGAGATTTTTGTGGAGTTAACTCCTTTATGAATAGGGATAGTGTAGAACTGCTTCCAGATTACTGGAAAGTTAGAGTCAGAGATGGAGCGATTTATTAGGATAGATACAGTCAAAGCAAGGGAGTGAGCTGCAATCTGGAGAAAATATGAAGGGATATTGTCAGCAGATACAGGGCATGGTTTGATCTTAGAGAGTAGAGTTTTGATATCGCTAGTGGGAACGGGTGTAAGAGAGAAGGAGTTTAGTGGGTTAGTAGTAGAAGAAGGTTCGGAGAAGTTAGAAGTGTTATTGTTTGGGGTTGGGGTGAAAACGTTTGGAAATTGAGTCAATAAAGTAGGTGTTAAAGTTGTTAGCAGTCCCTTCAGGTGACCTGTCAGCACATGGATTAGGAGAAATTGGGTTGCCAGGATATAGTATCTGGTTTATAGCATTCCAGAATTTCTTTGGATCAGATTTTAATGTTGTTGGGGGATTATAGTAGAAATCCTTCTTGTCTTTCTTGATGAGTTTTTTCTTTTAATTTCTAAGTTGTTTGTACCTTTGTAAGTCAGCTTGGAGTTTGCATTGTACCCATGTTTTCCAAGCCCTATCTCTGATTTTCATAACGGAGTGGGTGGTTTTAAATAACCAGGGTGACATGTTATCTTTTATCTGAACTTTTCTGGGTGGGGTTAGAAAATTTAAAATGCTAAGGAAAGTTGAGTTGAAGGCTTTAACTGCATTGTCTAGTGGGAGCTGTGTTGGGAAGTTCCATTTAACTGTAGAGAGAAGGGTTCTAAATAGATTGGGTTTAAATTTGGAGAGTTTCCAGCAGGAGATATGCCGGAGTGGTTTAGGGAAGTGAGGGGTATATCTAAGCACTTTATTGGTGAGTGATCTCTCAGCGAATCAGGTAGTGTTTCTGGATTGTGGTATTTGCTGGGATTGGAAACAAGTATCCAGTCTATTAGGGAGCTTGTAGAATGAGAGTTATTTGTATGGGTAGGTTGTGAGATTAGTTGTATAAATCCATAATATGATGCAGAGAGTTATGATTGCTGAGGGTTAGCCAATTAATATTTACGTCTCCAAGAAGGATGTTTTCATTAGGGATTTTTTGGGAGAGTTATGAAAGTACATTTTCTAGTAGGGAAATGTTGCCTCCTGGCGGCATATATATGGCTACAACTGTAATGGCAGTACAGTTTTTAAGTTTAAGGTTTGCTGCTAGTACTTCAGCAGGTGTGAAGGAGGGAAGTGGTTGCTTAAGATGGGAGAGAGTGATGATGTTAGAGTAAATTATGGCAGCTCCACCATCTTCTTCCTTTAAGCGGTCTTGGCAAAGTATGTTGCAACCAGGGGGAGAAAGTCTTTATCTTGATTTTGGGGTTTAAGCCAAGTTTCAGTTACAGAGATATCGTCTGGGGTATGATGACATATCCTAGCATGAAATTGGTTTAATTTGTTAAGGATACTTTTTGAGTATTGATAGAACAGAAAGAAATGTATTTATTTGTTGAGGGTGATTGACTAGAATTGGAAGGGGTATTTAGTGGGGTGGCAGAGTTAGTAATAGGGCCAGGATTTGGATGTATGTCACCTGATAAGAGTAGGGTCTTTAGGAAATAGTAAGATTTCATTTTTAGTGGGTATGTGTTAAGATATTTTGCCTTGTTTATTGATGTTAGAAGGTGGGAGGGAGGGATTTTTATTTTAGGGAATTGGATATTCATTGGAAGGATAGATGGAGATATAGCTATAGGTTGCTGTGGGTAAGAAAAGATGTGTGAGTCAGGATTTGTGGAGACTTTGTGGATAGGGATTATGTGTGTGGGAGATGATGTGATGGTGAGTAGTAGGAGTAGTGGACGTAGGAATATTACAGAAGTGATTGAGACAGGCATCTTTGAAGAGAGAAAGAGGTATTATAGTTGGGACGTGATATCTTGATGTATTGAGTGTGACTGGGTTGTGAGTCTGGATAGGTTAGTAGATGATAGTGGGATGAGAAGTATGGAAACAGGAGTAATAGTGAAAAATATCCAATGTAAAAAATATAGGAGGAACCAGACCAAGGCAGGTGAAGATAAAGTTCAATTTTAATCCACAGACAAAGTACAAACAATGGTGAGCACTTTCGTAGCAAGAGCTACTTCATCAGACAGTTAAAATCATTACTCATATTTAAAAGGTACAAACAGCCAATCAGAATCAAAGTTCAATTAAGACAATACTATTAAGCTGTAAATTAACAATATAATAGACATACTTAAAGTGCCAAGTCTAGTCTGTAGTCCTAGAATAAACCTATAAAATATATTTAAAATATATTTAAATTTACATTTAAAATTTTTTATCTGCGCAATGGTTTATGAGTAAGTACAGGTTTAATAGAAACTTTGTCATTTAGGCCTCTGCCTATATTAGCCTGCATCCTAATGATCCATTCAAGTTCCTTATTTTCTACCAGGTTCTTTATAGGGCCACCTCTACAACCTATTTTGACTTTCACTACTACCATGAATTTAAATGTGTGTGTCGTATCTGATGCCAAAACGTGTCTTGCTAGGGCATTAGTCTCTGCCCTCCTATATATCATAAACATGCTCCCTGATTCTATCACGAAGCCTCCGTGTGGTCATACCTATATAAAATGAGCAACATACATTACAGTGAGCTAAATATACAATATTTGTGGTATTACAGTTAGCTGATAGTTTAAAGTAAACAGTCTTCCTCATATCTGGGTGTTCAAAACATCCTTTCTCATCAATATATTTACAATAATTGCAGGAATTACAGGGAAAGGTTCCATGATTGTGTGTTATGGGTTGAATATTCAACTCTTGGCCATATCTAGGTCCACATAAAAGCCTGTTAATGGAGTTCTTGTTTTTATATGCATATCTCGGGTTATCTCCTACCAGTGTTTTAACCTTTTCATCTGATCGGAGTACATTCCAATTTCTGGAATAAATCTCCTGTAACAGCCTAATGTTACTTGCATACGTAACTGAAATCCTCAGGGGGGTCATTTGTGTAGTTTTTTGTTCATAAACCTGATTCGGACTGGAGAAATAAGGTTTCCCTATGCTTTTCCTGATGGAGTGTGTATTAGAGGTGATGGACCTAATTTCCTTTTTCTTATACCCTCTCTCATGAAATCTCCCTTCTAGTTGGTGCAGTTCACTTACAAATTTCTCATCTTTGGCTGTTAATCTAGATGTTCTTAGTACTTCCCCTTTTAGCACATTTCTGAACACATGCTGGGGATGCATACTCTCTCTAGGTACATAAGTGTTTCTATAACAATGTTTGCCTACACCACAGTGTTGCTTTTCCTTCAATAGTGAAAAATAGGTTGTAAATGGATTCATTTATGTTAAGAGTAGGCTGTGGGAGGTATCTGGGCACAGAAAGGGGAGGAGTAAGATGGTGGGAGGAAACAGGTGGTGAGATATAAAGTAAATGATATGGGGGATGGGCAGTAATGGGGGTGGGAGAGGAGGAAAGTAAGCCTGAACGGAGCAAGGGTGAATGGAGTAGGGCTAGCTCTCAGTGTGCTTGTGTTTGCCTTAAGAAAAAAACAATCAGCCATTTGATCATATACTTGTGCACTGCAGTACTTGCAGAGCCAGAGTAGTTATGACAGAAATGCGTTTTCCACTAATGTCTGCCTGTTTAAAACTTTAGTATAGTCTGAGTGCCAGATTCCAGAGGCTGTTTTAAGTTTGGTTGGGAAGAAAGCTAATTATAATCTAGTGGGAAGGTAAGGTTATTAGGTAGGGGGAGCTCCAAGAAGGATATCAGCTAGAGTTTCCAGCTTTTGTCCAACACTAAAAAGGTTGAGGATTAGTGGACTTCCTTTACTATATATTCATCCCAGGCAGCATGCAACTCAGTGAAAATGAGGATAACAAGGAGGTTCCTTCTTTGATAACACCAACGTACTGTTTGAATGTAAAAATATCTTGCTAGAGAAGTCAATGCAGAGTCCATGGGACCTGGTCTTGCTCAGTGAAAAATCCTCAACAGCTGTGGGGAAATGCTGGCAGGTTATAACCGGGCTGGAGCTTAGGGAGCTGGAAAGGGTAAGGAGAGAAGTGATATATCAGTAAAGAAAGCAGAAATTGTAGCAGAAATAAAAACAGGACTACTGGGTTAAGGGAGGAGGAGGTGAAGGTCACAGAAATACTTGGTAAATGTTACACTGTGGAGTTTTAGATAAAGCCAATCAAGGTGAGGGACAGGTAGTATATATGCACATAACTTTATAGCATTATTTATGGGAGAGTTACAGTCTAGATTGTTTCAGTAGGCTACAATCCCAGCTTCTGGTTACTTAAAAAAAGAATTGAGCCTGAGCAGTTTTTGGATGACAAATAAGAGTGGGTAAGGCCTATAATTCAACTAAAGAACTTTCAGTGGTACAACATAGTGAGTGTGCATTTGCACCTAAGAACTGTATTTAAACAGTAGTTACTTGCACCTTAGGGCAGAGTACACAGCTGTCGCTCCTTACATGCACAAGCAACGCATCAGCAATGTGCCTTAATAAATGCCTGCTTATACTCTACCACAGTTTAGACAGCTGTTACTCCATATAATCACAAGAAAAACATCAAAAATGAGTCAAATAATGACAGGAACTGTAACAAAAGCAGTAATGCAGCATAACAGTTATATATCTCAGCATGGGAGCACTTTCAGATAGTAACACTTCCAAAAACAGTTGCTCCTTATACATAACAAGCTAACCTCCATATACCAAATAAATATGGATAAATGCAATTACAGCAGGAATAGGTACAAAATGGCAGTAAAAACTTACTGTGTGAGTACATTGTGCTGCAAGAGATGCTTGGCAGAGGGATAATTTAAAAATGTCGCCCATAACCACAGCAACCTAAATCAGTTCATTCTGGATATGCAGCCAGTGGGAGGGGGGACAGCACAAGAGGAAGAGGTTCACAGGGGCCCTCAGTGTGCTTGTGTTTGCCTTAAGAAAAAACAATCAGCCAATTGAGCATATACTTGTGCACTGCAGTACTTGCAGTGCCAGAGTAGTTATGACAGAAATGCGTTTTCTGCTAATGTCTGATTATTTAAAACTTTAGTTTAGTCTGAGTGGTAGATTCCAGGCGTTGTTAATGCTTGGTTGGGAAGAAAGCTAATTATAATCTACTGGAAAGGTAGGGTGATTAGGTAGGGGGAGCTCCAAGAAGGATATCAGCTAGAGTTTCCAGCTTTGGTCCAACACGAAAAAGGTTGAGGATTAGTGGGCTTAGGGGCTTTACTATATGTGCATCAGTGGCAGCATGTGACTCAATTTATAGTACCATAGCTGCTCCCCTCACAGGGGAAAACAAGCCAGATAAGATAGTGTGGACCCCAGCATGTGAGCAGGCATTCCAGAAGCTTGAAAGAGCTTTGGGAGGACCCTCTGTGTTAGCCAGTCCAGATTACAACAAAGAATTTGTTGTGCAAGTGGATGCTTCAAACTATGGGGTGGGGGCTGTACTTAGCCAGGTTTTCTCATTAGGAGAAGAGTACCCAGTGGTATATCTCAGTCATAGGCTCCAACCCAGGGAGGAATGCTATGCGGCTGTAGAAAAGGAATGCCTAGCCATAGTGTGGGCACTACAAAAGCTTCAGCCTTATATGTATGGAAGGAAATTAACTGTAATTACCGACCACAATCCCTTAACGTGGCTACATTGAGCCAACCAGAAAAATGCCAAGCTACTAAGATAGAGCCTACTTTTGCAAGTATATGATATGACAATGCAGCACCGCAGTGGGGTTAGTAATGCCAACCAACACAGATAGGCTCTCAAGGCAGGGAATGGGGTAAGGTATTTCCAGATAGGCTCAATCCTGTCAAGCAACATTTCTCAAGGGTCACTTGAAAAACTAGCTTCAGTTTTTCGGGGGGTGGGGCAAGAAATGTGATTATAGGGAAATATTGCCAGCCCAGATATCTGGAATATTGTAAATAATTCAATTTCATTTTGAATATTGATATGATTTATACAGAACTGTATGTTATATACTGAGCTAAAATGTAACCACAGCATACCTTGTTGACTTAGAATGGAAATACATATAAACTATGTACCTGTGCAAATGTGTTTTAACAGTAGAAACTAGACCATAAAGTGGTTAACTTGCAAAACATCTAGAAAATAAGTTGAAATTAAATTGCTTTACAATTGTGCTATAAAAGTTCTCTCTCAGTTTCAGTGTAGCAGACACAATGTCTAGAGCTAGAAGTTTTTGTATTGCCTTGAAAGAGAAGTAACTACTAGGTTTAAAATATAAAAGTTTTTAATTGTTTTATGATTTCCAACATCTGCAAACATCTGAGAGATATGTATTTTTCACACAGAGATGTTAAATTCTGTTAGTTTCTGTTTTAGCCTGGGAACTGAAGTCAGGTGACAAAAATGATGACATCCAATTTAGGCTAGCAGTAATATTTGATATTAATATAAGAACTCTATTAGAGAGAGACTGCATTTTGTATTTTGTCTTTGACCTGGGAACATCCATTCATCATCATCACCATCTGCACTTGCCTTGCTCTGTAAGTAAGTACTAAGGGCATAGTAACTCTCTTTAGATATAGTTAGGAATATAGTAAAGATTAGTTCAGATATTTTCTGTATTTATTTGAGATTGCACTGCAATGTTGTTTTAAATCCTTCCTGTGATTTTTGAACTCTGAAGTTACTGTGTTGATTTATTGAATATTTTTTTATTCTTTTATTATTTATTATTAAATATATTTAAACCTATCTTTGTGTGTGTGTGTGTGTGTGTGTGCGTGTGCGTGTGCGTGTGCGTGTGTGTGTGTGTGTGTGTGTGTGTGTGTGTCAGCTACTTGGGCAAGAAGACATAGCACTGGTTGGACAGAGAGGGTGCTGGAGGTCTTAGCTTGATCATTCACCTGAGATCTCAAGTTTATAGCTGTACCAGTGGGGAGTTTTACTGGGGATCTGGAGAGAGAGGGAGAAACCAGCCCGAGACTGACTGTGATCTCTGTGTGCTCTTAAGGGAAATTGTACTTTACTGTGTGTGTACTTGTCATCCTCTCAATGTGCATGTCCCTCACTGGTGTTAGTGGTGAGGACTGAGGCTCCTTGATTACTGGGCCAGTGCACGGTTGTCACATATTAATTGTTTGGCAGTGGTGGGATAGCCACATCAAATATTAATTGAGGGAGAAAGCAGCCCCAGACTGACTGTGATCTCTGTGTGCTCAAAATTGCACTTTACTGTGTGTGTACTTATCCTCTGAGTGTGTACATCCCCCGCTGTTGCCAGTGGTGAAGACTGAGATTCCTTGATTACTGGGCCAGTGCAGGGGCATCACAGAAGGAAAAGAGAAAAGGAAACCTGAACAAATTCTTATTTTCTCCTTGATACACTAAAACAGAGAAATAGTCATAAGCAGGTTAAAGAAAGTAAGCTAGCCAAAGAAGTAGAGAAAAGGAAACTACTAGTACCTCTGGCAGAAGAAAATTGTTTTTGTGATTTACTCAGGGGTGGCTCATGCTATAGGACTTAAGCCTCCCTCCCCCCACTCCACGCATGTGTGCTTAGTTCCTGACTGCTGTGTTAGGCAGACCAGAACTCATTCCTGAACTCTTGACTGCTCTGTTAGGCAGTCTCGATAGGGAAGACAGGAAACTCTGCCCTTCCAGCCCAGAGGTCTGTGCAGTGACAACCGCACAGACCGGAAGGTCACCGGACTGCATCACCCACAGGCTGGAGGCTCCAGCTTCCTCACATCTCAAGGGAGACCCAACAGCATTCACTGGCCATTATGGAGGACAGGGACAGGTAAGTTGTGTGTGTGTGTGTGTGTGTGTGTGTGTGTGTGTGTGTGTGTGTGTGTGTGTGTGTGTGTGTGTGTGTGAAATGCCGCAGTTGCTACATGGTGATGGGCCGAGAATAAGACTTGAACCCTGTACCTTGGGCCCAAGTGACAAGAGCCTGAATTCCCTACCCACCACCATTTGTAAAACATTTGCAGATTTTTTGCCTCATATTTGTTCTGTTCTGTTCCTCATAAAATCTGTGGTTTCTGTATTTTTGTTACTTAACACAGCCAGTAGTGCAGTGGTAGCATTGTTGCCCGACAGCTACAGGTTGTCTGGTTTGATTCTTACTGGGGTGCCTTCTGTGTGGAGTCTACATGTCCTCCCTGTGTTTGTGTGGGTTTGCTCTGGTGTCCTCAATGGATATTTGTCCCTATTTTTTGGACTGTATTCCCCCATTATTGGCTTCATGCAGGTTTTTTGTGCCAAGGTTGAGAGCTATGGTGATAACTGAACCCACTGAATATGTCTGGGGGCTGTATTCCCCCATTATTGGCTTTGTTCAGGTGTTTTGTGCTAAGATGTTGACAGCTATGGTGAAAACTGAATTCACTAAATGATAGCCATTTAAGTTTCAGTCTTCCTTTTTTTCATAAAATAGATGATTTGGCATAATGGTATGTTGCTCTGACTGTTTTGCACAGGGTCCTGGGTTCAATACTTGGCAGTGAAATGTATTGTGGTAACACAGCATTTTATTCTAGCAACTTTCCAACATTATACAAGCAATGTTTAAAATGTGTCCCTGTTTTTTGGGCTTTTGTCCCCCCCCCCAAATAAATTGTGGCTTTTTCCAGATTTCTTGTGCTGCAAAGTTCATAGATACAGCTGAGTGTGAATAGATTTTACAAGCAGCTGAGAGCTGCAGGGGAACAAAAGTTTAGTGCTGCTTATGCTGAGTCTGCTTACATTGTTAATAGCACAACAGGTAGTGTACTTGCTTTTGATGCAGAAGACTGTGGGGTTCTACTCCCACAGTAGGTAGATGCATTGCTGATACTGTTGTAAAGGGGATGGATGCTGCAGTCCTCTTTGGCAAAGATATCTAGTAACTATGAACCTCTTATCAGTTTGCCATCCATTCCCTATTGCCAATTACTAGCTTATAATTTTTTTAATGCAACATAGGCAATTTATTCCTCAAGGGCAACAGGCACTTTATTCATAGGTTCATAGGTTCATACTAGGCTATCTGCCCTAGGGCATTTATAAGCCTAGCCAGAGTGTGTTTGGCTTTCGCCACCCATTTTAAATTAATTTTGCTATGCCCTTTTTCGAGGTTAGTATACTGTGCCTCTGTCTAACAGTGACACAGAAGTGATACCCGGGGTAAACCTACGATCCCCCATCCACTCATCAAGATTCCTCTTGAAGAGAGTCAATGAGGGACTCTACCTAACCTGGACTGGGATTTTATTCCAGAGTGATGGGAGCCTCTGGGTTATGAATCTGTCCCTTCAGCATGTCCTATTTATTTCAGTGCTGAGGTTCAAGTATCTCTAGCACGTAGCTCGATGGGATTTGGATTTTCTGAGGTGCAGCATGTCCATTAATTCCGGGTTGGACATGGCTTTATATGTCAGGCACAGATCGCCTCTGAGCAGGCGGTATGCCACTGAGTAGAGCTGGAGTTTCTTTAACCGGTCAGCATATGGCATCTGCTTGAGCCCTTTGATCCTCTTGGTGAGGTACTTTTGGGGTCTTTCCAGTTGCTGCAGGTGTCTGGTAAGGTACATCCCAAAAGGGGCATTGTACTCAATTATGGGCCTGATGAAGGATGAGTAAAGAGGCACGATGACCTCCCCTGATCTAGATGTGAATCCCTTCATGATTAGGTGGGCTATATAAAATGTTTTTCTAACCACTTTGGACACGTGGTTGTCAAATGAGAGATTGCTATCAACTTGTGTCCCCAGGTCCCTAATTACTTCTTCCGTACTTAATGGATTACCACTTATGTGGTAATTTGTGGGCACTTTGTGTTTGCCAAAGGGGATGACTATACACTTTTTGGCGTTTAGCTTGAGGCCATGGCTCTGGCACCAGTTGTCTGTTTCTATGAGGCCCTTTTGGAGGATGCTTGTGTTGGCTGGAGAGTCGATTATGGCGCCCATTTTGCAGTCATCTGCGAACTTGGTCAGCCACAGTCCTTCCGTGTTGGCCTGTACCTCTGAGAAATATAAACCAAACAAGAGAGGTCCCAGGACTGAGCCTTGTGGGATGCCACCTGTAACTGGTTTGGAGTCTGACATGTCTCCAACAATTCTAACCATGTGGGTTCTGTCCTTGAGCCAGTTTGCAACCCATCTAGTGACATAGGGGTTTATATTTAAGCTGGTGAGCTTATCTATAATGCCCGAGTGGGGTATTGTATCGAAGGCTTTTGCGAGGTCCAGGTAGGCTGTGTGGACCACCTTCCCCTCATCAATGGCCTTGGTGGCTGTTTCAAAGAAATCAACCAGGTTTAAGAGGCAGGATCTGCCCTTAACAAAGCCGAACTGGGTAGGATCCAGTGTCTGTAGGTCCCCAATATCTTTATTTATAAGGTCCATGATGATCCTTTCCATAGCTTTGCAGACCAAGCTAGTCAGGGTTATGGGGCAATAGTTTCCAGGATCCGTTGAGGCACTACCTTTGTGGAGAGGGACCACCATTGCTGTACACCACTCTTTGGGTACATATCCTGTAGTAAGGCTGAGATTGAACAGTAGTTTTATGTTTTGGTTTAGCTCTTCTTGGAGTTCATGTAGGATGTAGCCTGGGACACCGTCTGGTCCTATTGATGCTGTGTTTTTTTCTTTGGAGAGGGCGGCTCTTACCTGATCATCTGAGATGTCAGGGGGGCAGCACTCTGCTGGGATAGATATTTGCCCTTTTGGTGGGGTGGGGGAGGAGTTATTTGTAGATGAAACAATGACATATAAAGTTGTTTGCTAGCAGTAACCTCTTCATTAGTTAACAGATTTCTTTAATGTGGAGTTATTTAGATGACTTTTACTTCTTCAGAGATCGTGCATATTTACTGATACTGGTGGACTGTAGAAGTTTGAGTAGACTTTTATGATGGAAATGTTCTGAATTGGGCAGTTTTGTCATTATTGGTGCATGCATTTTGTTTCATTGTTTACTGGAAAAATGTTCAAAACAATAAATTTAAAATGCCGTCTAACAACTGTACTGTATTGTACAAGGAATATAATTTAATACAGTCAGGAAGGTGTATCAAAGAGCATGTGTATGTTTCATGTTCAAGGGGCCTATGATTTGAAAACAGCCCAAAATTAATCTTTATCTGCCAATGGCAAAATGTATTTTCTTTGTATGTGGGTTTGAATGCTGTTTCAATGAATGTGAGTTTCAAGGGCAGAGAAGTTTTAATGCTAAGTCTATTTTCATTGTGAGACTGCATTGCTTTGTTTAGCAGATATCTATTAGGGTTTATGCTGTAAAATATAAAACTTTCAAATGAAATCCATATTATTGCAGAAGTAAAGCAGTATGCATATTACAGTGGTTATGGAAAATGGGGGGAAATAACCAAGGAATGGGACATGGGAATGGCTGCAGGGGGACACTCCATTTGACCATGATTTCCAGCAAACTCAGACAGCCCTGGCTGAACTATACCTCTCAATTGTCCAGAATTTTGCAGAATGAATAGATTTTTGCTTCTTATTTTTGGTTTGTTCCTCATAAAATTTGTGGTTTTCTGCCAAATCATTTAGGAATGAAGTCACTAAATAATGACAGACAGTGAGCTTCAGATGTCATTACCTTCGGAAAAATGCATGCAAGACCTGCTATTCTATCAACTATCTTAAGTTTATACAAGAGCAATTTTTAGTACTGTTTGTATGTTCCCCAATATATTTAGCCTTGTCCAGATTTCCTGCATTAAGAGGTTGAGAGGTACGTGCAAATAAATCGCTTTATAGAATTAGGAATATCCAAACTTCTCAACTGTCCCCAATTTTGGCTCAAAATGTTGCTCTCCCCCTAATAATCCCTCTGCAAAATGGCAATTTTGGAAGAAAACGTGGAGGGTTTACAGTTATAAATAACTGTAATGATCAGAGTTCTAGATTACTTTTATTTCAGAAATGCATGTAGATGCTCTTATTTTGTCAGCTGCTCAAGTTAACAGTACTAATTTTAAAAAGGTGTCCCTTCTTTGACAGGTTCCAAGTTGTATTGTATGGCAATTTTATATTTTTGCATAACATTTTTGGTCTGTTTTTCATAAAATTGTGGTTTTCTGGCAAATTAGTAGCAAATCATTAAAGATTGAAGTTAGAAAATAATGGCAGACATTTGAGTTTCAGATTTCATACCCTTCAAAAATTCATACTAATGCAAGACCTACTACTATTCTATTATCTTTCTAAGTTTATAAGAGCAATATTTAAAAATTGTCTTTATTTTTGGGCCTGTGTCCCACTTCTATGTATGGCTTTGTCCAGATTTCTTGCTCTGAGGTTGAGAGGTAGGAGTGTCAGAGCCATCACCGTCAGCCAGAGATATTTCAAACTGTGACCTACTTGTTGCACCCCACTCCCCATTGTAGTGGCTCTGGATGTGTCCAAGCAAGGCAAGGAGCAGTTATGCAGTGTAAGTATACAGAGTATTCCCCCATCCAAGGCAGACCACAAGTACGACCATAGCTTTTCATCTGTCCTTGATTTTGCAGAATGTTCTGGTTTTCTGTCATATTTTTATACTGTTGATTTGTGCTTCTTATTATTCTTAAAATGCATGCTGTTGCAGTGCCCTGTTGCTCTGTATTAAAGTAGCAGTGCTTTAATGATCATCAGGTAAGGTTGTCAGAGATTATAAGATGAAAGTAAGCTTTAATAAGCATACTGTTGAAGAATTACCAACATTGAAAGCCTTTTCATTGTTGCCATGCAGGGAATATTTACGTAACTAGATAACGTATAAGCCTTAGGTATTGAAATACATATGACAGTATTTTTAATAAAGGACAGGCTTACATTATTTTAAGAAAGAAGCTCATTACATTTGTTGGTAACTTGCAGTCATCTTTGCAGACTTTACCTGTAAACTAAACAGAATGCCAATCTATCATGTGTGGTCCATAACTTGTGCAGTAATTTTTAAGCAATTTATCTTGAGCTTGTTTCTTGTTTGCTGTTCATTTTTTTACTTTGATCATGTGTTCCCCATGAAGCAAGTAGATAGTTGTTCTCAGGCAGCAGGTCTCTTTTGGATAAGAAACATTTTTACAAGTGGGGGTATCACAGAGATTGTTACTTTCAGCATGTTACTTAGTAATTTTATAAAGCTGAATATAAATTATAATTAAAACTTCAGTGCAAGGAGAAGTGGTTTGAGCTGAGTGCTGCTTGTTTTTTATACTTGATTTTGACTGGCATTCCAATAATGTATTTAAAAAGCAATTTATTTTTTCATGCCTCTCAACCTTTGTGTTTCCATCTAGATATTAAGTAAGTTGTTATGTAGCTAATGCATTGAAATATGTTTTTCTTCTACACCTCATTTTGTCTTGACTGGACTCTCATAATGATGGTTTGGCACCCAGGGCAGCGTATTTATTTAATTAAAGTTCCAGTTGTTGTGATTTTGAACATAGCCCCACCCCTTTCTAGGTGGTAACACCCCTTCCCATTGGCCCCACCCATTCAGCTGTCTCCTGCAGCCCCTCTTTAATTTGAAGTCACCAGCCACCACTGGAATTACCTTTTACTGAGGATGATCAAGATAAAGGGGGAACCTGTGCCTGTAATTATAGAGAAAGAAACCATGGCATCCACTTCACATCAAAATACACAAACATGTTGAATTTGCTGGCCTACAAATATGCCTTTGTCACTTTCAAAATATCCCAGTAGGAAGACAATACATTAAGCATAACTATAAAGATTATAGTAAGAGGAGATGGAGAACCAACGAAACAAATCAGATCTACTTCATGAATGTACTTTGAGCTGTAAATGACTTGCTCTGGAGGGTATGCAAATGTAAATAACATGCTGAACCAGCTGTAAGACCTTTTAAAATGCTTGTGATTAGTCATTTGGATAGTTGAGTTCTTTGAAAAGATTTCAAGTTTTCATAAACTAAAGCACTGCTGGTGAATCCCAGCTGGTTAAGGAAAGTAAACATACACTTTTTGTCTGTAACTGATAGAGTTGCTTTCTGTTACCTGCTCCATTTTGTTTTATATTTTAAGAAATCTGCTTGGCCTGGTGTTTTTGTTCTATGTGAGAGGTAGACATTTAAATTATCTAGGCTGCACATTTCACATGTTTTTTTTTTTCTTTGGTTAAATTGTCTCTTGAGTGATACTTAAATGTTCAGTGATATTCTGGGCCTTTGTCTTTGTGAGAAAATATTTCAAGCCTGTGTAAACTAAAACACTGCTGGTGATTCCTTGCTGGTTGAGGAATGTAAACATACAAGTTTTGCCTGTAACTGAGAGCTGCTTTCTGTTACCTGCTCCATTTTATTTTCTATTTTAAGAAATCTGCTTGGCCTAGTGTTTTTGTTCTATGTGAGAGGTAGACACTTAAATTATGTAGGCTGCACATTTCACATGTTTTTCACTGGTTACATTGTTTCTTGAGTGATACTTAAATACTCAGTGAAATTCTAGGCCTTTGTCTGTGTCCAAAAAGATTTCAAGCCTGCATCAACTAAAGCACAGCTGGTGATTCCCTGCTGTGTTTTCCCACCCACCTTTTCCTTTGTTGATCTGCTTTTTAAACCTGGTGATTTTAAGCTTCTCACCCCTACTGTAAATTGAGCTTAATAAGCTCCTTCCTTTCTACACTGCTGTTGATATCCTGAATTATTTATTTGCCTTTCCTTTTGTTTATATTGAAAAAGTGCATTTTGCCTCCCATTGTCTGTTCTACTTGATCTGACTTCATTATCTAGATAGCTGTTGGATAGAGTAGTGCATTTTTACACTCTAGAAAACACTTGTTTTTACATCAAAAGAGGTCAGTGGATTTTCCATCTACTGCACTGGGATGTAGCTTGGTCTGTTTAGGTTGGGGAAATACTTGAGATTTCTGAATGTAGTTTTATTGGATGGAGGGCTTATTAATCATCTTATCTTGTTTTTAGTGCCTTTATAATTCTGTACAATTGAGTGGCTCTTGGCTCATTTATTCAAAGCAAAGTACTTTTATTGAATAATCACACTTTTATAAGCTGTTTAAAATGCACTTCTGTGTCCATATCTTTAAGTTGGTGGCAGCATTTCATCCCCTTCCAGTCTGTTTGTGGTAGCATTTCAATCCAGACACTCCTTTACTGTGCTTTTACATTAGGAGGATGGGGATTATTCATCTAGTGGCAGCAGGTGTTTACCTGGTCTATATGAGATGGAAAACCACAAAAGGAAGTATTTTTTCTACTTCTCTGCACTTGAGTTGCACTATTCTGATACTTAGATAGCATAGACTAGATTCAGACCTGCAGAAGCTAGTCTGATATTGACACACTTGAGCACTAAACTAACCATCTTACACTAAGAGGGGCTCCCCTGCAGCCTTGTGGCAGAAGTGGATGGATCCAGCCTTGTCTGAACTGGGGCTTGCTAGAGGAAGGTGCATTGTGTACTTTCCTGGATTAGCTTAAAAGTGTTTTAATTTCCCCTGTGTTTAATCCTTGTGTTTAGACATTACAGCGCATCATGCAACATGGGTTAGTGGTGCCATGTATAGATGCAAACACCTTGAAATTCAATTATTCCCTAGACATCTGTCAGTGGAACCCTCCCAAACTTGCCTACTGCACTACGGGCAACTCATTTGTGCACTGAGCAGTGTTGCCACACATCATCTATAGCCTTCAATAGAACAAGCACCTTTGTTAGTCCTAGCACAAACACTGGTCAAACTAGCCTACACCCTTCCCAGTAGTACATCTAGCAAAAACCTGCTATAATGGATGGGCAGTTTCCCATCATTTCACCAGCCAGCCTGATTGACATGGGCATCCTGAGGCAATGTAGTAATACTGACAACCACTTACTCCTAAAACAAACACATACCCTGTGTGAGATATATAATTACAGTATGAAATTGGAACCAATTCTCTCACATAGCAGTAAACCAGTTCAGCTGGTTAATCTGGGTATCTTGAGACAATGCTACAATTGTCTCATGTACACAGACAACCCTCTCCTCCTCCCAATAAACACAAATACATGTGAGAGATGCAACTATATAGCCAAACTGGAGGCTGAACTCTCTGAACTCAGGGTTGGCATGACCAGACAGGAGGAGATGGTAACCACACACACAGCAAACCCAGTCCCACATAGACCTACCACAACTGCAAACCAAACACATAAAAACACAAAGACATACTCGGAGGCTCTAATAAAAAACTTACCAAAACAACAGAGGCTCCCAAAGCAGACATCCAAAAATCCACCACCTCAAAACAAAACACATGCAACACATACTTCAATAAATCAGTGTGTCAATCAATCACAGCCCTTAAGGCCAAACACCATGCCTGATACACTAGTAATAGGTGTAATAGGTATCTTGAGACAATGCTACAATTGTCTCATGTACACAGACAACCCTCTCCTCCTCCCAATAAACACAAATACATGTGAGAGATGCAACTATATAGCCAAACTGGAGGCTGAACTCTCTGAACTCAGGGTTGGCATGACCAGACAGGAGGAGATGGTAACCACACACACAGCAAACCCAGTCCCACATAGACCTACCACAACTGCAAACCAAACACATAAAAACACAAAGACATACTCGGAGGCTCTAATAAAAAACTTACCAAAACAACAGAGGCTCCCAAAGCAGACATCCAAAAATCCACCACCTCAAAACAAAACACATGCAACACATACTTCAATAAATCAGTGTGTCAATCAATCACAGCCCTTAAGGCCAAACACCATGCCTGATACACTAGTAATAGGTGACTCTATAGTCAGACACACTGATGTCCCGCTTACCAGGCTGAACAAGGAGGGGGTGACTGTGAGCTGCCTATTGGGAGCTAGGATCCGCCACATAACACACGCACTCAGGTCACTCCAAAGCAAGTACAAATATGACTCCGTCATTGTCCATGCTGGCATGAATGACCTGAGATGTACCTCCCTGGACTACATGAACAGAGACATAGAGGAGCTCTCTGATTATGTAGCCCAGGCTGGTATGACCCTGACCCTGAGGAGCATCTTGCCCTCACCAAGAATGATGCCACAATACAAAGACAAGATGATCAGCTTTAATAATTGGCTCAAGTACTGGTGTCATTCTAAGGGGATCCAATGTCTGTCTGCCTGGGATGACATGTTGGACAAGCCATGCTGCTTCAAGGGACGGCTTGCACCTGTCACCACTGGGCTTCCGGATATTGGCTAAGGCTCTTGCCACCCCATAGTGCCTTTTTTAGGCAAGGCTCAAAAGACAAACCCACCTCCTTAGATAACAAAAATGGAAAAAAACTAAGGGTAATGCTGCTCAACGCCAGAAGTCTAAATCTCAAGATGCAGGCACTCAATGCACTCCTCAGTATGGAGAACATCGACGTCTGTGCAGTAACTGAAACCTGGTTCAAGGCTCCTGAGAGCACCCCAGCACTACCAGGCTATACCTCGTATCATGCTTTTCGGCCCCAAAACCTGGGCCGAACCACAAAGAGAGGGGGAGTGTCCATATTCATCAAGGAAACCCACACCTCCAGGTTAGTAGCAACACATGAAGCATCGGAGACCATACAGGTGCAACTAACCATAGGCAAAACTGCTATACAACTGGTAGCATGGTACAGACCACCCTCCCAATCTCAGGAAACCCACTCAGCCTTCCTGAAGACATTGGAGGATATGAATGTATCACAAAATAACATCATACTGGGGGACTTCAACTACCCTAACATAGATTGGGTACATTATTCTAGCCCTAACACCCTAGCCCAAAGGTTCCTGTAATTCATAAATTCAAATGCACTGGAACAACTAGTCACCTCTCCCACTAGGGGAGATAATATACTAGACCTGATCATCACAAACATGGGGACAAAATGCTCCACACCGGAGATATACCCTCACTAGTGAGATCTGACCACAAACTAATCACCCTGGATATACATATCCCACCTCCACCCCCAGCACAAAAGACCACAGTGAAAAACTTCTCAAAAGCAGACTTCACTCTTCTTAAGACTGAGATGGTATCCTTTAAGCCCACTGGTCCAGTGGATACCACATCCCACAATGCTGAATCCTTCACAAATGCCTTCTATGGACATCTCCAAGAATGCATGGATCATGCAATCCCAAATAAATCCAAGTCCCTCTCCACCAAAGGCAAGCGTCCTGTCTGGTGGACCTCAGCCATAAACAAATTGTATAACAAAAGAAGGAAGCTACTGCACGACAGAGCAAAATCCCATAAAGGGAAGACATCTCTGATCAACACTAGCAGAAAACTACGTTCTCTCATAAAAACATCCAAGGCCAACTTTGAGAGATAAATCGCTAAGGACACTAAAGATGACCACAAAGCCTTCTTCAGCTATGTTAGAAACCTGGGCGGAAACCCTCAGATATGCTCAGAGTTAGTTCACAACAACAAGAAATACACTGAACCCACAGATATTGCCAACATTCTGACTGACAGGTTCAGTGCAAATTTCTCCCCTCCCTCACCCCCAAAAGAAGAAATACTTATCCCAGCTGAATGTAATCTCCCTGTCATATCAGATGTCCAGGAGAGAGCCACCCTCAGCAAAGCTAAAAACACAGCATCAGTGGGACCTGACGGTATTCCGGGTTGCGTGCTACGTGAACTCCAAGAGGAGCTAAACCCGCACATAAAAATGCTATTTAACCTTAGCCTTACTACAGGATATGTACCTGAACACTGGCGTACAGCAACAGTGGTCCCACACCACAAAGGGGGTACCTCTACAGACCCTGGGAACTACCGCCCCATAAGCTTAACCAGCCTGGTCTGCAAAGCTATGGAAAGAATCATTATGGAACTCATAAACAGAGACATTGGGGACCTAAAGACACTTGACCCCACCCAGTACGGCTTTGTAAAGGGCAGATCCTGCCTTTTGAATCTGGTTGACTTTTTCGAAACAGTCACTAGAGCCATTGATGAGGGCAAAGCAGTCCATACAGCCTACCTGGACTTGGCTAAGGCCTTCGACACAATACCCCACTCAGGCATCATAGATAAGCTCAACAGCTTAAATGTAAACCCTTATGTCACTAGATGGGTTGCAAACTGGCTAAAGGACAGAACCCATAAAGTTAAAATCACTGGAGCAATGTCAGACTCAAAGCCAGTCACAAGTGGTGTCCCACAGGGATCTGTCCTGGGACCCCTCTTGTTCGACATTTATTTCTCAGATGTTAAAGCAAACATGGGAGGGTTGTGGCTGACAAAGTTCGCAGATGACTGCAAACTAGGCGCCATAGTCGATACACCAGCGGACACATACATCCTACAAAAGGCCTCACAGAAGCGGACAACTGGTGCGGAGTCATGGCCTTAAACTAAATGCCAAAAAATGTATAGTCATCCCCTTTGGGAAAAACAAAGTACCCACAAATTATCACATAGACAGCAACCCACTGAGTACAGAAAAAGTAATCAGAGACCTAGAAACCCAAGTCGACAGCGACCTCTCATTTGACACCCACGTTGCCAAAGTGGTTAGAAAAACATTCTACCTTGCACACCTTATCATGAAGGGATTCACATCCAGATCCAAGGATGTCATTGTACCCCTGTACTCCTCCCTCATCAGACCCATGATAGAGTACAATGCCCCATTTGGTATGTACCTCACCCGGCATTTGCAACAGCTGGAGAGACCACAAATGTACCTCACCAAGAGGATCAAGGGTCTCCAACATATGTCTTATTCTGCCAGACTAAAGAAACTCCAGCTCTATTCAGTAGCATACCGCCTGCTCAGAGGTGATCTCTGCCTAACATACAAGGCCATGTCCAATCAGGAACTGATGGACATGCTCCACCTCAAAAAATCCAAATCCATCAGAACCACGAGTGCTAAAGACTTAAACCTTGGCACAAGTATGAATAGGACATGCTGGAGGGATATATTCATAACCCAGAGGCTTCCCATGCTCTGGAACAAGATCCCAGTTCATGTTAGGCAGAGCCCCTCACTGACTCTCTTCAAGAGAAATCTTGATGAGTGGATGGGAGATCGTAAGTTTACCCCAGGGGTCACGTCTGTGTCATTACTAGACAGGGGCACAGTAAACTAATTCTATTATATAAGGGGACCTTCACTGTGTCACTACTAGACAGAGGCACAGTATTCTAAATCTATTCTGTGCATTTTGTACCATTTTATGGGGTGGCGAAAGCCACATCACTATGGCTAGGCTTACAAATGCCCCAGGGCAGATAGCCTAGTACTAAACTATGAAACTATTAAACTATAAACCAGTCATCAAACAGGTTGTCAGCACACACACTTCACCTCTAGCACAAAATGTGGTCATGACACATAAAGCCAAATATGTGGAGGTACACACTAAAAGCCTACCAAAATCAGAACCCTCCCAAACATAAACCACTTGTGCACACTGCTATGCAAATAGAAACCACTACTCATACTAACACTTACACTTGTATCTTAGCAAATAAGCTCCTAACCCAAAATACCTCAAAACCTAATGTGTTGGCCATAGGCAACTCCACACTGAAACACACAGATGCTTCCTGCACCAGGCTGGACAAGGAGAAGGCCACAGTAAGCTGCCTGTCAGGTGTCAGAATCCATCAAATCACACATGCACTCAAGTCACTCAATAACAAGTACCATTATGATTCTGTCATAGTCCATGTTGGGGTGAATAACTTGAGATGTACCTCTCTGGACTATATGAAGAGAGACATGACTGAACTTTCAGATTATATGTTCCAGGCAGGTATGTCCCTAGCCCTAAGCAGCATTCTGCCTTCATCTAGGATGATGCCATAATATAAACAAAAATGATTGTCTTCAACAGTTGGCTTAGCTTGTAGGGCTTGAAGTCCAGGGGGAATCAGTATCTGTCAGCATGAGAAGACATGGTCAACAGGTCATGCTGCTTTGCCAGAGATAGCCTGCATTTGTCTCCTCTAGGCTTTTGGATACCAGCAAAGGCACTTGCCTCCCCACAGTGTCTTTTTTAGACAATGTTAGTACAATAAATATCTGATGTAACAAAATCCACTCAAGACAAACTCAAGGTTCTGCTGCTTAATGCTAGGAGTCTAAACATGAAACTGCACTCCCTGGAAGCAGTCCTCACCTTGGGAGATGCTGACATCTGATCAGTCACTGAGACATGGTTCAAGGCCAAGGAGAGCACCCCAGCCATATAAGGCTACAATGCCTTCCAGACATTCAGTCCTCAAAGTGAGCATGAAAGAACCAAAGTTGTAGGTGTATCCATCTTCCTTAAAGCCAAGCCTCGAGCCTGATCAAAGAGCACGACTCTCTCGAACTACTCTGTGTTCAATTAACTATAGGCAAAATACTAGTAATCGACAACAAGGAGGCAAGTTTCCACCAGTACCAGAAATCAAATGACACAACCAGGGCACAAATAGCAGAGGTCCAAATAATTGAGACTGTGGATCAGGCAGACAGCTGTTTATTAACCATAAACATAAACACACTCCAAAAATCAAGTGTTTTCATCACAAAGACTTCATCAGATGTTATGCTTTCCATTGTCAGGCCCTCCTTTTAAATATGCCACCCCTCCCTGATTAATGTTTATTAACCAGTTAAGTATTTAAAGAAACAGCATAAAATGAGGAAGCATGTATAAAACCTTCAAGCAAGTATATGTGACAATAAAAAATGTTAAACATGAATAAAACCAAAAACATTACAAAATTTGACATGGAAAAACATCTATAAAAACATGTATAGAAGAGAGGTGTGTTAAAATACACTAGGTGGCTGAAAAAATACTGCATAGCTAAAAAAATGACAAGACAAGCTAATATAACCATGACTGCCATCTAACCAAAAAAATTAATACTAAAAAATCTTTACACCTTAGCAGCTCTTATCCTGAGAATTGGTACAATGGAAATGTGTTCGTTCAACCCAAGGGTTTTATTAGCCTCCAAAACCAACTGCCAGTAAAGTTACCTAACCTCAATCTGATTTTCCCACACTCCCCCCTAGGGTCCTGTTCTACTTTCTCCAAGACAAAAAAACTCCAACTAGCATTCTGACAAGTAAGAGAATGTTTGTAAAGGGCATTCTTGATGTCCTGCTCCCTAATCTCATTGAGGCATTTGTATATTCTCCTTTTGAGCTTACGAATAGTTTTACCTACATAAAATGCCCCGCAAACTTTGCAGGTAGCGAGGTAAATAACTCCCACAGTGTCACAATTGGAAAATGTAGTAGCCTCAATGGTTCTGTTTCTACTTGAAATGTTAACAGAGTCCTGGTTAGTAATGTAGGAGCACTGAGAACAAATCCCACATTTGAAAGTACCAGTTCTTTTCATACTGACCTGAACTTTTTTGTTCTCTAGTATGTGTTTTAAATTCCTACCTTTCCTGTAGGTGAACTGAAGTGGTGTTTTAAAAATAACTTCTAAATCAGAATAACACTCAAATTTCTGTCAGTTTCTAAAAATTATGTTCCTAATAGTACTAGCATCAGAGCTGTAATTCACAACAAAATTCTCCCTTTGATCCATAAGGTCATTAGTAGCAACCTGTGTATGGTTAATATTTGGGATATCCTCACTGGCCTTCCCTAAAATAGGTCCAAATTGTTTGGACCTACCATGCTGCACCTCTTTCATCATATCATCTATTAAATATTGGGGGCATTTTCTTGCTAGGAACATTTCTCTTAGTTTGTAACATTCTAGCTCAAAATCCATGTTGTCAGAGGTCATCCTGGAACAATGTATAAACTGGTCCTTCGGGATACTCCTTTTTTGTCTATATGGGTGTGAACTAGAAAAGTAAAGGCAGGGGTTAGAGAGTGTCCTTTCAGTATATGATGGATTTAAATTTCCTCTCCCCTTCAACCTTTTGTATGGTCACATCCAAATAGTGCATTTCCTTATAGGAAATGCAATGAGTAAATTTCAAGCATTCTGTGGTCTGGTTGAGATAACAAATAAATTCATTCAACTTGCCCTCCGTTCCCATCCAGAAAACACAAATGTCATCCAGGTAATGCCTGTAATATTTCCAAAATCTGGCATACTCTGAGGAGAATACAAATTTGTCCTTCCACACTGACAAAACAATGTTGGCATAGGTGGGGGTGCAGCATGCCCCCATGGCCACTCACTATGTCTGCTTATAAAACTCACCCTCAAAAAAGAGGAAATTGTACTTTAATACCAAATCCATCAAGTCAGTACAAACCAAAGTATTGTGTGAGTCTCCATGGGGATTCAAGGCTTCCTCAAACAACGCCATTCCTAATCAGTGGGGTATAACATTAAATAAATCTTGTATGTCCAAGGTTACAAATATAAGAGAGTCATCATACAGATCATCTGTCACACTGCTCAAAATGTCCCAAGAATCCTTAAGTATGCCCCCATGTGGGTCCAAATGTTTTTCAACGTAAGGTCCAAAGATTTGTCCAAAGGGTAAGTTTTAGAACCCATAGCAGCCACAATTGGTCTAAGAGGGGGGTGATAGAATCCTTTGGACTTTGGGGATCCCAAAAATGGAGAGTATTTTTGGTCTGTCCATGAACAAGTATCCAAAAGTATCCTGATTTATCAGATTCTCATCCAACATTTCTTTTAAAATGAAATCTATTTTTCTATAAGCTAAATATATTTCATTCCTTGAAACTCGTGTGTACCTATTATTATCGTTCAAGATGTCCAACATCTTGCCAGAGTACACTATACTGTCCATGAATACTACCCCTCCCCCTTTGTCGGGTTGCATAATTCTAACATACTTGTTGTCCCTGAGTTCTTTCAATAATTCATTTTCCTCTTTGGTTAAACTGAACTGTACTCTTTTGTTGGTTAAACACTCCCTTATTTCAACTTCCACTTGGTTCTCAAAATTCTTACGTTGGGGGTGTAAAGGGGGATTGATAATACTTTTCTTTTTAATATCACTAGATGGGTGAACTGGTCCCTTACCCTCAAACATGATTTCAAAATTTATCTTCCTCAAAAACATCTTGAGGTCAATCAAAATGCTGGAAATTTGACTTCTACAACTGGGTATAAATTTAAACCTTTTGACAAATAAATCAAAGTGCTTATCTGTAACTTCTAACCCACTGTAGTTAAAAATACTAAAGTCCTTCCAAGTGTACCTACATCCTTCCAGCTGTATACACTCTGTAGATGTATTAACTCCATTGGTTTCACAAATGTCCCCCCTGTTTAGTACCTCTTGCAGTTTGGTGCTCCCCCTTGGTAATATTGTACAGGTGTCTTTTGCCTTAACCTCTCAGATCTCCTTAACTCCAGGTACCCTAAAGGGTCATATGGGTGGGATGTATGAAATTCTTCCTCATATCCGCTGTCATGGATGGTCGAATGGGTACGTCTACCCCTCCCTTCATTGTTATTCCCCTTGTCAAATCCATAAGTCCTGTCACCGTGTACCCCCCCTGATGAACCCTAGGATTGTAGTGGTCAGACTTAGGTTTCGGACAGGCAATCCTGTCTTTGTACTCTTGCAGGTCCCTGTCAAGTTTCCTGCATTTCCTCTTGTATAACAGGCCACACCTATCCTCTGTACTTTTCTTGGTGTCAAAATATTTCGTTTTTTCCATTTTAATGGAAAACATTAAGTCAGTGGTAATGACCTGATTGAGTTTATCAATTTCCCCTTGCAAGCTATCCATTTCTCTCTCATTCTCTCTAATGATGACTCTCATAATGTCCTGCCGCATTTGTCAAAAATTTTAATCAACTCATCATGAAACATTGTACCCTCCTTAACATTGTTAGGATACTTATAAATTCTAAGACCCTTGGGTACTATTCCCCTAGAAATACACTCTTTTGAATAATTGTTATCAAAACCCAGGATTTTATATCTTAAAATAGCATCATGTAATTTGTTAACATTAAAACTATAGGTACCAAAGTTAACTTGTTGGCCATTAGAATGATTATCAGAATGTTTGTACTCTGAAAAAGAACAACTGTGCTTAAGCCAACCAGTAATGTTATCCCCATTGCCCCATAAACACATATTGTCCCACTGTTTATCATTACAAACTGATATGCGGTTGCAAGCCACTAAACACTAGTCACCTGGTGCTCCTTGAGCAGAAGTATGTTTTTTCCTTGCACCCAAAGTCCCGTGGATGTTCCCCTGCATTGAATGAACTACAGAGGTGTTCATAGGTTCATAGGTTGGTACTAGGCTATCAGCCCTAGGGCCTATACAAGCCTAGCCATAACAATTCCCTGGCTATTTCTTCCCACATTATTTACTTTCCTGGATCCCTGTCTAGCAGGGCGACTGACGTGATCCCTGGGGTGAATTTCCTTTCTCCCATCCAATCGTCAAGGTTCCTCTTGAAGAGGTCCAAAGAGGCACTCTGCTTGACATGTATGAGCAATCTATTCCAGAGTCTGGGGAGTCTCTGGGTCAGGAACCTATCCCTCCAGCATGTTTTGTTTATTGTGATGACAAGGTTTAGATCCCTGTGGCGTGTAGCTCTGAGGGATTGGGATTTCTTTAAGTGTAGCATGTCCAACAGCTCTGGGTTTGACATGGCCTTGTATGTTAAGTAGAGATCGCCTCTGAGTAGACGATATGTGACAGAGTATAGCTGGAGTTTTTTAAGGCGGTCAGCGTAGGGCATCTGCTTTAGGCCTGTGATTCTTTTAGTGAGGTATTTCTGAGGCCTTTCCAGTTGTTGCAGATGTCTTGAGAGGTACATACCAAATGGGGCGTTGTATTCTATAATGGGTCTAATGAGGGATGAGTACAGTGGGACAATGACCTCCTTTTTTCTGGAGGTTAATACTCACTCCGGTGACTCCACAGCCCTCCAGTCTGTTATCCCTCTGTGCTGGAAGCGAACTAGCTGATATCATTTCCTGGTTGGGCTCCATGTCGTCCAAATTATGAAACAACGCTTCCTGGTTGTACGGCAAGGTGTGAGATGCTGTTAAGTCCATAACAGGAGATGCCGGCAAGAGATGATCCCCCAAATTAGACCCCACTCTTTGCGAGTGCTGGGTAAAAAGTTGAACCAACTGTGTTAACTGCCCTTCCACACACTGTATAGGTAAAATACCCTACCATATCATTGCTAGTTATAGGTCCCTCACTATGAACCAAGAAAAGCACACCGCCTACCTGGACTTACTGCAGTCACTCACCATAAAGCCTAACACCTTAGTGATGGGAGATTTCAACTATCCTTCTACTGGGTGACATATGAGCACGAACATGCTTGCCCAGAGGTTCCTGGACTTTCTGAATACAAATGCTCTGGAACAGATAGTCTGCACCCACATGAGGGGCTCAAATGTCCTAGATATAGTACTTAACAACATGGAGGGTATCACTGCACTCCCCCCTATGTGATGGCCTCCCTGGTAAAGTTGGACCTAAATCAGCCTCATTCGAAGTAACTATTGAACCTGTCACCAACACAGGAACATAAAAATGAAAACGCTTTTCCAAAGCAAACTACAGCTAACTAAGCAATGGTATAAACAGTTTTATACCCACCGTCATCACAGACAACAATGATTCCTATGCAGAGTGTAGACAAATGCCCTGCATAAACACTTAAGCAACTGTATAGATTCAGCTGTACTTGACTGGATTAAAATCAGGTCTTCTTGAAAAAAAACAAACCACCCTGGTGGACCTCAAGTATAAACAGGTTGTATAACAAAAGGTAAAAAATTATGTCTAAGAACAGGAGGGAACTGATTCAGCAGAGGAAGAATTCCACCCACAGCTTGAACAAGTAAATCAGAAATCTTGTAAAGTCCTCTAAAGCTAATTATGAAGCTAAAACAGCATCACTAGTTAAAGATAATCATGAGGTATTGTTTACCTACATCTGAAAGGGGAATGCCCAGCTATGTGCTAAACTGGTAGGAGATGGTACCACTCATACTATATTGGAGGAAATTGCCAACATGCTAGCTAACAGATTTGGTGGAAACTTCACCCCCCATTCCCCACCAGCCGTACCACAAAGCATACCTGACAACAGTCATCTGCCTCATATCTCTAGAGATCAGGTCATATATGGACTCCTCAAGGCCAAACGCACAGCATCAATGGGACCAGATAACATCCCATGTTACTTATTAAGCAATCTAAAACAGGACCTAGAGGACCCACTTGGCGTACTCTTTAACTATAGCCTGGAAACTGGCTTTGTTCTAGCAGAGTGGAGAACCACAACAGTAATCACCTTGCACAAAGGGGGGCCATCATCCGACCCTGATAGTTATAGACCTACAAGTTTACCCAGTGTCATTTTCAAGGCCATGGAAAGAATCATCATGGACCTTAACAACAAAGACATAAGCGATCTTAATACTCTAGACCCAACCCATCCTGGCTTTGTTAAGGTTAGATCATGCTTATTAAACCTATTTGACGTCTTTGAGAAAGTCACCAAAGTCCTGGATGAAGGTAAGACAGTGCATACTGCCTATCTTGACCTAGCCAAGGGTTTTGACACAATCCCCCCACTCAGGTATCATTGAGAAACTCTCCCAGCTGGGGATTAACCCTTACTTCACTAGATGGGTAGCCAATTACCTCCAACAGAACATTGTCAAAGCTGGTGACTCTACCTCTACCACTAGACCAGTGGCATACCACAAGGATCTGTGCTGGGCCCTTTACTGTTTGGAATCTATTTGTTGGAAGTCCAGGCTAAAGCAGATGGGCTTTGGCTTACCAAGTTCGCTGATGATTGCAAACTCTGTGCAATCATTGAGCCACACAGTGAAATGGACATATTACAGCAGAGGCTAACACAGACAAATCACTGGTGCCAAAGGCATGGTCTAAAACTAAATTCAAAAAAGTGCATTATTATCCCCTTTAGCAAAGAGGAATTCCCTGCTAATTACAATATTAACAGCACCCCCTTAAGTTCAAACCCAGTGGTGCAAGAAATCTGAACATGGGTAGATGGCAATCGAAACTTTGACCACCAAGTTTCCACAGTGGTAAGGAAAGCCTTCTGCATCAGACATCTCATAAGTAAGGATATCGCATATAAGAAGTTATAATTCCACTGTACTCGACCCTCATCAGACCATTAACAGAATACAAAGCAACATTCTGCACATACCTCATGAGACACCTACAGCAGCTGTAGAAACCACAAAGCTATAGAGCTTTCTCATCAATAAAATAAGGGCTTCCAAACTCTGACTTACATGGATATACTGAAAGCCCTGTCACTGTACTCTGTATCATATAGGCTGCTGAGAGGTGACTTCTGCCTGGTCTACAGGGCAGTCTCTGTCCATGTCTAGATAGAAGTGATTCACATCTGCAAGTCAATTGGCACAAGAGTCACTCACTCTAGGGGTCTTAACCTAGCCTGTGTCACTAACAGAACATACTGGAGAGATAGATATATCTCCCAGAGATTGCCACTACTCTGGAATAAACTTTCAATTCACATGAAGCAGAGCTCCTTACTGACCCTATTCAAGCACAACCTGGACAAATGGATAGGAGACTGCAAATTCACCCTGGGGGTGGCATCCATGTCCCTCATGGACAGGGGTAGTCGTTGTCATAGACTCACTATGAGAATTATGTCCATGTAACCAGGGATAATTGAGGCAACTCAGGTTTAACATGGCTAGGCTTTTAAGGGCTATAGGGCTGCTAGCCTAGTAACCTCCCATGAAACTCTGAACCTATGAGACAAACTTAGGATATTTTATAGATTTTACTGGTCAGTATTAAAGGCATAGATAACATTTGAATAGCTTGCCCAAAATGCAAAGGACAGCATC